>NC_091460.1:5170307-5395307 GCF_027789765.1 Dendropsophus ebraccatus | reverse complement strand
CTGCACCCTGCTCTTTCAGGAAGAGTAAGTATAGATTTTTGTAACTTGTGCATATGTGTATGTAATGTAAAACATTGCATTGTGCATGTACGATATGTATATGTGTATATTCTGTGCACTGGATGTGTGGCTATATAGGTGTATATTCTGTGCACTGGATGTGTGGCTATATAGGTGTATATTCTGTGCACTGGATGTGTGGCTATATAGGTGTATATTCTGTGCACTGGATGTGTGGCTATATAGGTGTATATTCTGTGCACTGGATGTGTGGCTATATAGGTGTATATTCTGTGCACTGGATGTGTGGCTATATAGGTGTATATTCTGTGCACTGGATGTGTGGCTATATAGGTGTATATTCTGTGCACTGGATGTGTGGCTATATAGGTGTATATTCTGTGCACTGGATGTGTGGCTATATAGGTGTATATTCTGTGCACTGGATGTGTGGCTATATAGGTGTGTTTGTGGCTAGAGAGAGAGTTTTCTATTTTTTTTAAGTGTATTAAAGGGAACCAATCACCCCCAACTAGCCCCTGCAGCTACACACACACACACACACACACACACACACACACACACAGTGTACTCGCTATGACTGTTACACAAATCCCCCAAAGATGAACCTTATGCATCTCCAGCGACATGTAAATCATACTAGGCTTGTGGGCCGTCCTTAGTGGTGAAGTGAGAATCACCCCCAGAGAGGCGGGATTATGGAGGATTCCTTGCACAAGCGCTGAGGACCGCCCACATGCCTAGTTTAGAAGGATTTACATAAAGATCAGGAGATCATTTTCGGGGGATTTGCGCTCCCAGTCCTGTTAGGGCCCCACACATGTCCGGAAGAAGTGTCCGGACCCATAGGCGTACATTAGTCACGGACACCCTTCAGGACCTGTGGTCATCCAGATTGCAGACCTACAACTCCCATCATAGATTGCTATCAGGGCATGATGGGAGTTGTAGTTTTGCAACCTGCGTCCAGTTTGCAGAATTATACTCCTAAAATAAATAACAGAATATGAACCAGTATAGTTAGCTCTCTAGAAGTGGGTGATATATTACTAAAATGGTATTGTGTCACCAAGATGGATAGCTTAATCACAAGATTTTAATGCTCAAATTCATATACAGTTACGATCTAAATACATAAAAAATTGCTAAAAATACATATCTAAAAAAGAGTCAGCATGAAAATAAAGTAAAAGACATAAAAGAGTATATATAAAGAGCCTGGTGATGAAAACCGCGCCGGGCCCAGCGCAGACACCACTTTAGTAATTTTGGCAGTGATCCCGAATCTCAATGTTAAACATGGGCTCGTATCGCTGTTGAGCCGTAATTCTTATGTTTTAGAAGGATAGTCTCTCCTTTTAGATTTATGTTCATAGGAGGAAAAAAAAAAGGTCAAGTAAATAGTGGTGGAACATCCACCTCTCACCCTGGCGGTGATAACTCCCACGGTCAGATGCGAGGTTGTGGCAGTAGTCCGTGCCTCAGTCTGTACGGCCAGCATACGATCTAGTGTAGCATAGTAAGCTATCTTGCGCTGCTGTGGCGTCCGCGTGTGTGAGAGCGCGCGCTCTTTCAAACTGCCGCTGAGTTAGATGCCAGGGAGATGCGGCTCCGGTTCGGGATCTGCACTTAAAATGTTAATTTATGTAAAAAGGCTCTGTTATCCTTGATTCTTGGACGCGTTTCAGGAGATCTACTTGCTCCTTTCCTCAGCAAAGAATTTTGGATAACTCTAAAAGGAGAGACTATCCTTCTAAAACATAAGAATTACGGCTCAACAGCGATACGAGCCCATGTTTAACATTGAGATTCGGGATCACTGCCAAAATTACTAAAGTGGTGTCTGCGCTGGGCCCGGCGCGGTTTTCATCACCAGGCTCTTTATATATACTCTTTTATGTCTTTTACTTTATTTTCATGCTGACTCTTTTTTAGATATGTATTTTTAGCAATTTTTTATGTATTTAGATCGTAACTGTATATGAATTTGAGCATTAAAATCTTGTGATTAAGCTATCCATCTTGGTGACACAATACCATTTTAGTAATATATCACCCACTTCTAGAGAGCTAACTATACTGGTTCATATTCTGTTATTTATTTTATCCCGTTAGCGCTGGGACAGTGGTGCACTCGAAGAGGGTGAGTTCCATTTGTACGGGTCAGGTGTAGCAGACCTCTACCTTTTTTAGAATTATACTCCTATCATGTGCTATTGGCAGCTCAAATGGTAGTTGTAGTTCTGCAACAAATTAAAGGTTGACACGGTATAGGAGGGGGGAGGCAGTGGCACAGCAGAACTACAACTCCCATCATGGTGTGTGAGGTAATATGCAGGACTACATCCCCCAGCATGGTATATAGGGTAGGCTGTAGAACTACATCTTCCAGCATGGTGTGTAATAATATGCAGGACTACATCACATAATGGGAGTTGTAGTTCTGCAACAGATAAGAGGATGACACATGGTATGAGGGGAGATGGTGACACGGTACACAAGGGGGGAAGGGGGTACGGTGGCACAGTACATGAGGGGGAGACGGTGGTACGGTACATGAGGAGGGAGACGGTGGTACGGTACATGAGGGGGAGAAGGTGGTACAGTACATGAGGGGGAGACGGTGGTACAGTACATGAGGGGGAGACGGTGGTACAGTACATGAGGGGGAGACGGTGGTACAGTACATGAGGGGGAGGAGGCAGTGGTACAGTACATGAGGGGGAGAAGGTGGTACAGTACATGAGGGGGAGACGGTGGTACGGTACATGAGGAAGAGATGATGGTACGGTACATGAGGGGGAGACGGTGGTACGGTACATGAGGTGGAGACGGTGGTACGGTACATGAGGGAGAGATGGTGGTACGGTACATGAGGAGGAGACGGTGGTACAGTACATGAGGAGGAGGGGCAGTAGTACAGTACATGAGGGGGAGGGGCAGTGGTACAGTACATGAGGAAGAGATGGTGGTACAGTACATGAGGGGGAGACAGTGGTACAGTACATGAGGAGGAGGGGCAGTGGTACAGTACATGAGGGGGAGACGGTGGTACAGTACATGAGGGGGAGACGGTGGTACAGTACATGAGGGGGAGACGGTGGTACGGTACATGAGGAGGGAGATGGTGGTACAGTACATGAGGGGGAGGCAGTGGTATGGTACATGGGGGGAGACGGTGGTATGGTACATGAGGGGGATGCAGTGGTAGCGTACATGAGGGGGAGGGGCAGTGGTACAGTACATGAGGGGGTACGATACATAACAGGGGAGATGGTGGTATGGTACATGAGGGGGAGACGGTGGTATGGTACATGAGGGGGAGACGGTAGTATGATACATGAGGGGGAGACGGTGGTACGATACATAACGGGGGAGATGGTGGTACGGTACATGAGGGGGAGACGGTGGTATGGTACATGCGGGGGAGACGGTGGTATGGTACATGCGGGGGAGACGGTGGTACGGTACATGCGGGGGAGACGGTGGTACGATACATAATGGGGGAGATGGTGGTACGGTACATGAGGGGGAGATGGTGGTACAGTACATGAGGGAGAGACGGTGGTACGGTACATGAGGGGGAGGGGCAGTAGTACAGTACATGAGGGGGAGGGGCTGTGGTACAGTACATGAGGGAGAGATGGTGCTACGGTACATGAGGGGGAGGGGCAGTGGTACAGTACATGAGGGAGAGACGGTGGTACAGTACATGAGGGGGAGACGGTGGTACAGTACATGAGGGGGAGACGGTGGTACAGTACATGAGGGAGAGACGGTGGTACAGTACATGAGGGGGAGATGGTGGTACAGTACATGAGGGAGAGATGGTGGTACAGTACATGAGGGGGAGGGGCAGTGGTACAGTACATGAGAGAGAGGCGGTGGTACAGTACATGAGGGGGAGATGGTGGTACGGTACATGAGGGAGGGACGGTGGTATAGTACATGAGAGAGAGGCGGTGGCACAGTACATGAGGGGAGATGGTGGTACGATACATAACGGGGGAGATGGTGGTACGGTACATGAGGGGGAGACGGTGGTACAGTACATGAGGGGGAGACGGTGGTACAGTACATGAGGGGGAGACGGTGGTACAGTACATAAGGGGAGACGGTGGTACGGTACACGAGGGGGAGACGGTGGTACAGTACATGAGGAGGAGGCGGTGGTACAGTACATGAGGTGGAGGCGGTGGTACAGTTCATGAGGAGGGAGATGGTGGTACAGTACATGAGGTGGAGGCGGTGGTACAGTTCATGAGGAGGGAGACGGTGGTACAGTACATGAGGTGGAGGCGGTGGTACAGTTCATGAGGAGGGAGACGGTGGTACAGTACATGAGGGGGAGACGGTGGTACAGTACATGAGGGGGAGACGGTGGTACAGTACATGAGGGGGAGACGGTGGTACAGTACATGAGGGGGAGACGGTGGTACAGTACATGAGGGGGAGATGGTGGCACAGTACATGAGAGGGAGACGGTGGTACGGTACATGAGGGGGAGATGGTGGTATGGTACATGAGGGGGAGACGGTGGTATGGTACATGAGGGGGAGACGGTGGTACGGTACATGAGGGGGAGATGGTGGTATGGTACATGAGGGGGAGACGGTGGTATGGTACATGAGGGGGAGACGGTGGTATGGTACATGAGGGGGAGACGGTGGTACGATACATAACGGGGGAGATGGTGGTACGGTACATGAGGGGGAGACGGTGGTATGGTTCATGAGGGGGAGACGGTGGTACGGTACATGAGGGGGAGACGGTGGTACAGTACATGAGGGAGAGATGGTGGTACAGTACATGAGGGGGAGACGGTGGTACGGTACATGAGGGAGAGATGGTGGTACGGTACATGAGGGAGAGATGGTGGTACGGTACATGAGGGAGAGATGGTGGTAAAGTACATGAGGGAGAGTTCGTGGTACAGTACATGAGGGGGAGACGGTGGTACGGTACATGAGGGAGAGGCGGTGGTACGGTACATGAGGGAGAGATGGTGGTACAGTACATGAGGGAGAGATGGTGGCACAGTACATGAGGGAGAGATGGTGGTACAGTACATGAGGGAGAGGCGGTGGTACAGTACATGAGGGAGAGATGGTGTTATGGTACATGAGGGGGAGACGGTGGTACGGTACGTGAGGGGGGAGATGGTGGTATAGTACATGATGGGGAGAAGGGGGCACGGTACATGAGGGAGAGACGGTGGTACGGTACATTAGGGAGAGACGGATTTCCGGACCCATAGGCTTACATTAGTGACGGACACCCTTCAGGATTTTTCCTGAAGGGTGTTCGTTCCGGAAAATACATCAGGATTTTTTAGATCCTGTCCTATTTTTGTCCGGAATTCCGGCACGGACGCCACCATAAAAGTATATGGGAGCGCCGGAATCACGGGCTCTTAAGTGC
Organism: Dendropsophus ebraccatus; assembly: GCF_027789765.1. Classification (NCBI taxonomy): domain Eukaryota; kingdom Metazoa; phylum Chordata; class Amphibia; order Anura; family Hylidae; genus Dendropsophus; species Dendropsophus ebraccatus. Next base: position 5,389,865 of record NC_091460.1, on the reverse strand, counting down.
CTGTGATTCCGGATTGCTTGAGAGCCTGCCGCCTGCAGAGGCACCGGTACCCCCGCGACCACAGCTGCTCGAGCACTGCCAGGACCTCAGCAGGTGACCGCCGCCCGATGTATCTGCTCCCCCTCCGGACCTCAAAACACAGCTCTGCCCTGCGGTGGGGTGCCTGCTGCCCCAGTCATCTCCCACATTCCACCCCCTTCCTCAATAAAACACATTGTGCTGGGGTGCCCGCTATCCTGATTGAACCCCCTTCCCCCAGTAGTGTTGCAACCTGTGGCCATCCTGGTTGCAGAACTACGCTTCTCATAATGCCCTGCTTACAGTCCATGATGGGAATTGTAGTGTTGCAACCTGTCAGCAGGACAGTTTTAGTTCTAGGGGGGGACGGGTGAGCTCACCTGTCCTGGTTCCTGGTCTTCTGATCTGAAATCGGGGGTGATGATACCGGGGTGCCACCAGCAGTGGGGGTTGTCACGGGTGGGGGATTTGTTCCGCGGGCGGGCGTACCAAATGGGGGGGCCGTACGCTGAGGTCCGTGGGGGGCGGATGCTGCTGAGTGAGAGGTGAGGGGGCCAGGCGGGGGGCACTAAATAGGACAAAAATAGGACATCTCCTATAAAATCCGGATCTATTTTCTGGAACGGACACCCTTCCGGAAAAATCCGGAAGGGTGTCCGTGACTGATTAAAGTCTATGGGATAGGAAATCCGGGTGGTTTTTCGGGACGTGTGAAGGGGGCCTGAATGGGGCCTTACGCTGTATGTATAGCTGGAGGGGCTAGTTGATTAGTTCATTTTAAAGAGATACTGCACTTGTGACATCCAGCAGGCACGGTACACAACGGCTGCGTTCACACATACCACTTCCGCAGCGGATTTTACCCTGCAAGTTCTGCAACGAAATCCACTGCAATATGCTGCACAGTTATGCCCTATGGCCTCTGCGTTCTGAATGCGCTGTCCTGCCACAAAGCACTGATTGGCTGAGTGCCGCCAGTGACCAGGAAGACGGAGAAGCAGACGGGAGTGTGGGCAGGTAATGTATGAGCTTCTTCAAATGCCTGGCACACGATTAGTTAATAAGGCACTGGCTACATTCTCACAGTGGATTGAAAATCTGCTATGAGAATGCAGAGGCCATACGGCCTAAATGTACAGCAGATTGCAGAGGATTTTGTTGCAGAACTTGTAGAGAAAAATCCGCGGTGGAAGTGGTACGTGTGAACGCACCGTAAAGGGGTATTCCGGATACAAAATTTTAAAATGTTGAAAATAAAAAATAACTCTTAGTTACCTTAGTTACTCACTTCCTTGGGGCTCTCCCAGAGATGTCTGACTGTCCCCCGCTCAACCCTCTGGTATCAGCAGTAAAAGCCCGCTCAGCCAATCACTGACTGAGGAGGACAGCACTGCAGCTGGTGATTGGCTGTTCAGGCTGTTACTGCTGATACCAGTCTGTCATGGAAGTAGAGGCCGTAGCGTTCAGGGGGGGACAGTAAGACATCTCAGGGGGAGCCCCAAGGAAGCGAGATAAGTATGTTATTTTTATTTTCATATCTTCCCCAGAAACATTTAAACAAATCTGTACCCAGAATGCTCCTTTAAAGAGATTTTAGTTTTTGGCCACATCACCAAGCCTACAGTATATATACATATGCAGAACTGTGTGTGTGCATATATATATATATATATATATATATATATGCGCACACACACAGTGGTACCTTGGTGTAAGAGTAACTCGGATTAAGAGCGTTTTGCAGGAAGAGCTCACAGTTTGTCAAAATTGTAACTTGGTATAAGAGCATTGCTTTGGTTTAAAGTGACTGTACCACCAGGCCCAGGCAGAAGCACTAGAGGCGGGCCGACCCACCCCTAGTGGGAAGAAACTCCAGCCCCTCCATGGCTCCATTAGAATCAATGGAACCCTATCATAGAGGGGTTAAGGTTTCCTCCCACTATGGGTGGGTCGGCCGGCCTCCAGTGCTTCAGCCTGATCCTGGTGGTACAGTCACTTTAAGAGCTTCCTGTACTGGGTGGGAGGGGAGTGGGGGAGGGGTATGGTCTGCATAGCGGGGTCTACAGCGCTGTACTCTGACCCAGGAAGTCTCCCTCACCTTCCAAATCATGGCAGATCTACCTCAGGCTGGAACTTACATCAGGGCAGGGCCGCCATCAGAAACTTCATACAGTCGGTTTTTTTAGGCCCCCCCACTAGCAAAAATTTTGACTTATGACTGAGGCCGGAGTATGGTAAAGTATTGACCGCTCAACGATGGGTTAAGGGAGGCGGCGCTTTACATACTCGCAGCGGAATAAAAAGCCTGTTGCGAGTATGTAAACCCAATCAAACTGAGGAAATCTGCTGCAATTCTGGTAGTGTGAACACACCTTTTATGGTACGTTTAAATAGGCGTATTTTACTGCAGATTTCTACCCATTGCTGGGAGCTCTGCACTCCACCCATGGAGCATAAAACCTGCAGCTTTATTCAGAGTTTTGCTACTCATTTTAAAGGATATTGTACACAAAAGGGAGCAATGGGCATAGTTCAGAATCTCAATAACATCTTCTTTATTAGCATGATTTATAAAACATACGTGATTAAAATAATATACCATATAATAAAATTTGTATAAAAAAAAATGACCAAATTATAAAATAGCTATAAGACTGTGCACATTCATTTTTACCCTTTGGGATACGGAGGACTAGTAAAGAATAAATGCACTTGTAGAAAAACACAAGAGTAATCATGATAATCTAAGGGATCCCATAAGGTTACTACCATCTCTAAGAATCACCGTTTAGATAGAATCATTAAACCACAATTACCAATTACTAGATCCTCAGTCTCTATTGCACCCATTTTGTCGCCGTCCCAAGAAAAACTTGACAGCTCCTAGGCCGTCATCATGGCGGATACAGGTGTGGTGACCCCTTCTGTGAAGGTACACTCGGACACTTGCCAGATGTTTAAGCATGACACCACTAATGTGGTGGTTGGCCAAGATATGTTGTGACGCCAGTGGGGCACACAGGTATGCGGGCACAACTGCTTTTATTTTACTGGGCAGACTATACCTTGTTCCCCTGTGGTCAGTAACCTGCCGTGTTGTTGCGGGCAATTATAACGGTGGTCCGGAGTGAAGTAGTGACCCACCCGGACTATTGCAACTGCCACCCACAGAAATGGGAGATGACCCAAGGAAGGTGTGTTTACTGTGGGGAACATCATCTTGTGGCAAAACTCTGGTACTGCTACATTACTACCTACATATAAAAGTACAGGCTTTTGCAAAGGGTGTAACAAATAGCAACACCCATGGTGGGACACACACAGGTATATAGCAACTCAACATCAGCTGCTACCAATAGCATATCAGGATCCACAAGGATCCCATTAATCCTCGTCAGGGCGTCCAAGGTGTCCTTAAAGGAGAAGTCTGGCAAAAATTTTATTTAAGTATTGTATTGCCCCCCAAAAGTTATACAAATCATCAATATACACTTATTATGGGAAATGCACATAAAGTGTTTTTTTCCCTGCACTTACTACTGCATCAAGGCTTCACTTCCTGGATAAAATGGTGATGTCACTTCCTGGATAACATGGTGATGTCACAACCCGACTCCCAGAGCTGTGCGGGCTGTGGCTGCTGGATAGGATGATGGCATCCCTCTGCCATCATCCATCCTCTCCTTTGTGTCGGTCAGTACTATGCAGACTTTGGGAAATACGCAGTTTTAGGCCATGTTCACACATTGTATAACACCGGCCGTTCTGTGACATAGCCATGTCACAGAACAGCTGGTGTCAGAGAAGATCATTCTGGCTGGTACTGCAGTACCAGACAGATTATCTACATTTTTGTTGAGTTGGGATACGGGCGCACCGGTGCTCATAATGGAGCGTGCGGCCGGAGGCTGGAGCATATGCTATGTGTATGTATATACAGTATGTACTATTTGTACACGCTCTGGCTGGGAGTCCATTTATTTATATACAACGCTGCAATAATCAAGGCCGTTGTTGTAAATTGCATCAGCAGCCATGATTTATGCAAAAGATACATTGTGTGAACATGGCCTTAGTATTGATCTAGGTAGTATCTCACTGAACTGTGTATTATCCGCCCACCCCATAGTACTGACGGTAGCTGAAAAACAGCTGCGCACCCTCTGGGGGTTTAGGCAGCAGAAATCAAAAAGCAACCATTCACGGATGAAGGTACAGTACTGTAAATAAGGCAAAGTAACCTGCCTTACAGCAACAGATAGCTGCTGGTCGGGGGTGGATTCAGAGAGGGACTGTGCCCGCTAATTAGATACTCAAATGCAGCTGGACAGAGTGTGGAGGATGGACTCGCTGTGGGTGTGGACAGAGGATGGACTCGCTGTGGGTGTGGACAGAGGATGGACTCCCTGTGGGTTTGGACAGAGGATGGACTCGCTGTGGGTTTGGACAGAGGATGGACTCGCAGTGGGGGTGGACAGAGGATGGACTCCCTGTGGGTGTGGACAGAGGATGGACTCCCTGTGGGTGTGGACAGAGGATGGACTTGCTGTGGGGGTGGACAGAGGATGGACTCGCTGTGGGGGTGGGCAGAGGATGGACTTGCTGTGGGTGTGGACAAAGGATGGACTTGCTGTGGGGGTGGACAGAGGATGGACTCGCTGTGGGGGTGGACAGAGGATGTACTTGCTGTGGGTGTGGACAGAGGATGGACTCGCTGTGGGTGTGGACAGAGGATGGACTCGCTGTGGGTGTGGACAGAGGATGGACTCGCTGTGGGGGTGGACAGAGGATGGACTCGCTGTGGGTGTGGACAGAGGATGAACTTGCTGTGGAGGTGGACAGAGGATGGACTCGCTGTGGGGGTGGGCAGAGGATGGACTTGCTGTGGGGGTGGACAAAGGATGGACTTGCTGTGGGGGTGGACAGAGGAGGAACTCGCTGTGGGTTTGGACAGAGAATGGACTCCCTGTGGGTGTGGACAGAGGATGGACTCGCTGTGGGTGTGGACAGAGGATGGACTCGCTGTGGGGGTGGACAGAGGATGGACTCGCTGTGGGTGTGGACAGAGGATGAACTTGCTGTGGAGGTGGACAGAGGATGGACTCGCTGTGGGGGTGGGCAGAGGATGGACTTGCTGTGGGGGTGGACAAAGGATGGACTTGCTGTGGGGGTGGACAGAGGATGGACTCGCTGTGGGTGTGGACAGAGGATGGACTCGCTGTGGGTGTGGACAGAGGATGGACTCGCTGTGGGTGTGGACAGAGGAGGAACTCGCTGTGGGTTTGGACAGAGGATGGACTCGCTGTGGGTGTGGACAGAGGAGGAACTCGCTGTGGGTGTGGACAGAGGATGGACTCGCTGTGGGTGTGGACAGAGGATGAACTTGCTGTGGGGGTGGACAGAGGATGGACTCGCTGTGGGTGTGGACAGAGGATGGACTCGCTGTGGGGGTGGACAGAGGATGGACTCGCTGTGGGGGTGGACAGAGGATGGACTCGCTGTGGGTGTGGACAGAGAATGGACTCCCTGTGGGTGTGGACAGAGGATGGACTCGCTGTGGGGGTGGACAGAGGATGGACTCGCTGTGGGTGTGGACAGAGGATGGACTCGCTGTGGGGGTGGACAGAGGATGGACTCGCTGTGGGGGTGGACAGAGGATGGACTCGCTGTGGGTGTGGACAGAGAATGGACTCCCTGTGGGTGTGGACAGAGGATGGACTCGCTGTGGGGGTGGACAGAGGATGGACTCGCTGTGGGTGTGGACAGAGGATGGACTCGCTGTGGGGGTGGACAGAGGATGGACTCGCTGTGGGTGTGGACAGAGAATGGACTCCCTGTGGGTGTGGACAGAGGATGGACTCGCTGTGGGGGTGGACAGAGGATGGACTCGCTGTGGGGGTGGACAGAGGATGGACTCGCTGTGGGTGTGGACAGAGGATGAACTTGCTGTGGAGGTGGACAGAGGATGGACTCGCTGTGGGGGTGGGCAGAGGATGGACTTGCTGTGGGTGTGGACAAAGGATGTACTCGCTGTGGGGGTGGACAGAGGATGGACTCGCTGTGGGTGTGGACAGAGGATGTACTCGCTGTGGGGGTGGACAGAGGATGGACTCGCTGTGGGTGTGGACAGAGGATGGACTCGCTGTGGGTGTGGACAGAGGATGGACTCGCTGTGGGTGTGGACAGAGGAGGAACTCGCTGTGGGTTTGGACAGAGGATGGACTCGCTGTGGGTGTGGACAGAGGAGGAACTCGCTGTGGGTGTGGACAGAGGATGGACTCGCTGTGGGGGTGGACAGAGGATGGACTCGCTGTGGGTGTGGACAGAGGATGAACTTGCTGTGGGGGTGGACAGAGGATGGACTCGCTGTGGGGGTGGGCAGAGGATGGACTTGCTGTGGGTGTGGACAAAGGATGGACTCGCTGTGGGGGTGGACAGAGGATGGACTCGCTGTGGGTGTGGACAGAGGATGTACTCGCTGTGAGGGTTGGACAGAGGATAGACTCTCTGTGGGTGTGGACAGAGGATGGACTCGCTGTGGGTGTGGACAGAGGATGGACTCTCTGTGGGTGTGGACAGAGGAGGAACTCGCTGTGGGTTTGGACAGAGAATGGACTTGCTGTGGGGGTGGACAGAGGATGGACTCGCTGTGGGGGTGGACAGAGGTTGTACTCGCTGTGGGTGTGGACAGAGGATGTACTCGCTGTGGGTGTGGACAGAGGATGGACTCGCTGTGGGTGTGGGCAGAGGATGTACTCGCTGTGGGGGTGGACAGAGGATGGACTCGCTGTGGGTGTGGACAGAGGATGGACTCGCTGTGGGTGTGGACAGAGGATGGACTCGCTGTGGGTGTGGACAGAGGATGGACTCGCTGTGGGTGTGGACAGAGGATGGACTCGCTGTGGGTGTGGACAGAGGATGTACTCGCTGTGGGGGTGGACAGAGGATAGACTCATGGGGGCGACAGAGGATGGACTCGCTGTGGGGGTGGACAGAGGATGGACTCCCTGTGGAACATTATGGTGCTCTTTAAACTGTATGTGCATGCTCCTGCACATGCAGGACTCACATGGTAACTGGAGTCTCTGGTATTTGGTCTGTAGCCTATTACCTAGGCTGAATCCCGGAATTCCAGGCGGTACCCAGGCTGTCTCCTCCTTCCCCACAGACCAGGAAGGCATCGGGAATCAAATGCTGCAGGTTCAGGAAAGTACGAGTTTGATCGAACCTGCAAAATCCCGGGGTTCAGTCATCTCTGATTCCAGTTTTGGTCCGGGCCCCTGACACCTGTACCGCCAATACTGCCCTGATGGCGGCCCTGACTCTGGGTCATATCAACATATCAACGTTAAAATTCCTGCCTCTCAGGAGATTCCTCCAATAGATATGCCAAATCCTTGGCAATTGCAATTGAGTCTCAAACACCCAATCACCACTCCCACGAGTCTGTCATTAACTGGGACCACCTTCTGTGCCTCCTTGGTCGCTGACACTGGCCATACCCTGAGAAGGGCCAGATTTTTGGGCACGCTTGTATATCTTTTGCTTATTTTTAAATTGAACTAAAGAAGTTTTTTTATTGTAATGCAAAAATGTTTTTACAGAACCCAGTGACTTGGTACAATGTAGACCAAGCACCCAGAGACTTGCTATAATGCACAGCCAGGACTAAGTCATTTGTTATGCACACCAAGTGATTTAGTATAATGTACACCCAGCGAATTGCCATAATGCACAACCGGCATCCAGTCACTTGTTATGTACACCCAGTGACTTGGTATAATGTACACCCAGTGACTTGGTATAATGTACACCCAGTGACTTGGTATAATGTACACCCAGTGACTTGGTATAATGTACACCCAGTGACTTGGTATAATGTACACCCAGTGACTTGGTATAATGCACACCCAGTGACTTGGTATAATGTACACCCAGTGACTTGGTATAATGTACACCCAGTGACTTGGTATAATGTACACCCAGTGACTTGGTATAATGTACACCCACTAACTTGGTATACTGCACACCCAGTGACTTGGTATAATGCACACCCAGTGACTTGGTATAATGTACACCCAGTGACTTGGTATAATGTACAGCCAGTGACTTGGTATAATGTACACCCAGTGACTTGGTATAATGTACAGCCAGTGACTTGGTATAATGCACGCCCAGTGATTTGGTATAATGTACACCCAGTGACTTGGTATAATGTACACCCAGTGACTTGGTATAATGTACAGCCAGTGACTTGGTATAATGTACACCCAGTGACTTGGTATAATGTACAGCCAGTGACTTGGTATAATGTACACCCAGTGACTTGGTATAATGTACAGCCAGTGACTTGGTATAATGTACACCCAGTGACTTGGTATAATGTACAGCCAGTGACTTGGTATAATGTACAGCCAGTGACTTGGTATAATGTACACCCAGTGACTTGGTATAATGTACAGCCAGTGACTTGGTATAATGTACACCCAGTGACTTGGTATAATGTACAGCCAGTGACTTGGTATAATGTACAGCCAGTGACTTGGTATAATGTACAGCCAGTGACTTGGTATAATGTACACCCAGTGACTTGGTATAATGTACACCCAGTGACTTGGTATAATGTACAGCCAGTGACTTGGTATAATGTACAGCCAGTGACTTGGTATAATGTACAGCCAGTGACTTGGTATAATGTACAGCCAGTGACTTGGTATAATGCACAATCTGGACCCAGTGACTTGGTATAATGCACAATCTGAACCCAGTTATTTGTTATGCACACCCAGTGACTTGGTACCAGCTGCCCCCCCCCCTTCGGCCTCTTGGAGTGCCTAACCCAGCTAAGCTCCTGTCTTCCCCTGCTTTCAGCAATTTAAAGTAATTCCTAATTGGAAAAGACCTGCCATAACCTGTGTTCCTGGTGACAAAGTTTGTCAATCCGCCAAGTATGTGTGACTCAAAATCACACATCAAGTTGAGCCCAAGGTTTCTCAGATCACTCAAGGTGATGAGGCGCATCAATCCGGTCACCTATAAACTACATCTGCCTCCACCATGCGGATCCCAAACTCTTTCCATGTCTCCCTCCTAAAGCCTGTGGTCCTGAACCATTTTCCCAGTAAGTCCGCCACTAGCAGGCCTGGCCAGACTTGGTATAATGTACACCCAGGGACTTGCAATAATGCACAAACAGCACCCAGTTACTTTGTATACTGGACACCAGCTGCACAGCTCCCACAGAAAACCACCCACAATCAACCCATAATCCGCCCTCCTCTCCATCCCTATGTTTCTGTATATATCTAACTGCCTGCTGCAGCCTACTCTACACCTACAACCGACTGCTCCCCGCCAGGAAGTAGCTCACCCTATATCAGTGTTTCTCAACTCCAGTCCTCAAGACCCACCAACAGGTCATGTTTTGATTTCGCAGGTGATATCATTATAGTCAGTGCACCAGTAACTGCCACAGCTGTTCGTTGTTTGTGATATCCGCAAAACATGACCTGTTGGTGGGTCTTGAGGAGTGGAGTTGGGAAACACTGCCCTATATAGAGGGTGAAGTGCTTACATCACAGAGGGGCTCGTAGGTGATTGGATGGGTACAAGGAATTATGGATGATCCCTTGCTGCCACTCAGTGACAGTACTGTGAGCTAAAATGTGCGACCTCCATGCATACTGAATTTGGTAACAAATCGCTGTGAATTTGCTTTGCTCGTCTCTAATAAAAAAAAAAAAAACATTATTGTGAGTATTGGGCAGGCTGGATACAAAGGTTTAGTCTCCATAAATCTCCCAACCTATGTGCCTTGTCCATCATCTGATCCCACAGTGGACCGGGAGGAGTTGCTGATATTATTTTGTGACCTATGAAGCTGGGATTCCATTATAGACATTGAGGTGAGAGAACCCTGGTGCTGCTGCCCATCCCCGTGTAGGGTCCTAGGCTACACATAAGATACAAGAGGCCTTCACCTTCCCTTGCACCCACCTAAGCACATTGCCCACATGCTTCTCTCTCATTATAAACATTTGTGTGAAAATCAAACATTTTTGAGAGAAGTTGTCACCAGGGTGTATAATAATGATCGCCCCATGACAGGCGCAAATAAACTGATGTTCTCTATACAAGGTGTGATCTGCGATAAGCATAGTAATAGGAGCATTTCCCCATCACCAAGTCATAGAACAGGAGATACAGAGTAAACACATGGGGGTAAACAGAGATGAGGAGTCATGATGGAGCGCTGCAGGGAGGAGGAGAAGGACACAGGTTCCCACAGTTTCCACCGTTCCTCTGGATTATATAAGAGTCCGGAGCAGAATTCTCCTCAGTGACCTGCAGTCTCCTTACAGAGAGCAGCCAGATCCACCGTGACACCCAACAAGACCCAACAATGGCCGATCTAGGTAACCGCTCTCTGCTTCATCATAATCATCCACTATTTTATCTTTGTACTTCTCTTATATCATTGTCTTCTCTCTTCTTCTTCCCTCTCATCACCATCAGCTTCCTCTTTACTGTCTTATCACTTTCTTCTCGTTTTCATCATCTTCCCCCATCACCTTCTTCTGTAATCACACGTCTCTTCTTATCCAGCTTATCTCTGTTTTCTCTCTCCATCCTCATCGCCTCATTTTATCTTTGTTTTTGCTTCTTTATATTCTTTTTCTTCATCACCATCCTCATCATCATCACCTTCCTCATGGTCTTTGTTGCAGTTATTACTATTACAGACTTGTAGTTGCATGCGGGGTGTATTAGGGTCAGGTCCTAGGATTGTGGAGAGGAGTAATACATGGATGACAAGCTTGGGGAAGCTTTAGAGAATATTAATCATAATTCCTCCTGACAAGTAATCGGCCTCTTCGTACCTGTCTGTCTATACACTCCTCATCTCTGTCCGCTAACGTCTATGTCGGGGATAGGGAAACCCTGGCTCTCCAGCTCTTGAAAACCTACTATTGTAGTTTAGCTACAGCTGGAGGACCAAAGACTCCCCATCCATGACCTATGTACTAGTCTGGTGCTCACTTTCTCTATCAGAAGGGCAAGAAGCATCTCTTTATACATAAAAGACCTCAAAAAGCTTTAAGATCATGTGATTTACTGCAGTTACCAGGGTTAAGGACTCTTCCCTCGTAGCCTTTCCTTTCTTCTGTAACATAAGTATATATACTACAGGGTCTCAAGTCAAAGGTCTCGGGACACCGTTTTAATTCAGAAATAAAAGAGAAAATGACATACTGGTTTATGAGCAAGTTCTTGTCATGGGGCGGTGGTCATGTAGCATATCAAGAAGGGCAGAAGAATCTCAGAAATCAATTGCAGCAATTACTGATTTACAATATCTCTTGTGGTTCAAAAGTTATCAACACTTTCAAGTCTGACGTCAGCAATCGATTTCTGAGACAATTCTGGTCTTTATTATACTACACGGCCGCCTTCTCATTAGAAAAACTTGCTCTTAAAGCAATATGGAGGCTTTCAAAATGGCAGCAAAGTTCTGGACATAGGTTAAAGGAAAGGCCCCCCTAACTCATTACTTGTTGTCTAAGAACGGAAAAGGAGAGGGGGGACATGATAGAAATCCATATATATATATATATATATATATATATATATATATATATATATATATATGTATAGGATGATGAGTGGCACTCCAAATTCCAGCAAGTGGGTGCCAGCAGACGTAGTCTTGACCATAGACTTAGAATATAGATAAGTACGATGATCCACAGCACTCCGGTTTATTGAAGAAAATCAAGTGCACTTGAAAATGGCGGGTGAACCGCAAAAACGTCTATGTTGGCTGTGTTGCACTATGTAATAGTTTGAAGTTACATTAAATTTGATTTTCTTCTCTAAACCGGAGTGCCATGGACATATATATATATATATATATATGGTACTTTATGTTAGTGGCAAAATTTGGTCACTGTCTTGTGTGTTTTTTGTGAAAAACATCAAAATATAATGAAAAATTAGAAAATTTTGCACTTTACGAACTTTGAAATTCTTTGCTTCTAAAAAAAGAAAGTCACATGACAAAAATTAGTTAGTAAGTCACATTTTCAATATGTCCTCTTAATTCTGGCTTCATTTCGTAAACATATTTCACTTTTTTAGGGTGTTACGGGGCTTAGAAATGTATCAGCAAATTATCAAATTTTCATGAAATTTCCAAAACTGATTTTTTTAGGGACCAGTTCTTTTTTTAAGTTGATTTAGAAGGCTTGTATACTGGAAACCCCCATAAGTGACCCCATTTTGGAAACTAGACAACTTAAAGAATTAATCTAGTGGTATAATGAGCATTTTAACCCTACAGGGGCTGGAGGAAAGTATTCACAATTAGGCAGTAAAAAAATGGAAAATAGAAATTTTCCAATAATATATTTGTTAAGATTAAAGTATCTCATTTTCATAATAAACATGAGAGAAAATGCACTGCAAATGTTGTAAAGCAGGTTCTCCTGAGTACAACGGTACCCCATATGTGGGCATAAACCTCTGTATGGGCACACAGCCGGGCTCAGAAGGAAAGGAGCGCCTATTATCATTTCCAGTTCAGATTTTTCTGAAGAAGTATCTGAGCGCCAGGTGCGTTTGCAGAGCCCCTGTAGTGTCAGCAGAATAGAACCCCCCCCCAAAGGTCACCCCATTTTGGAAAGTACACCCCTCAAAGAATACATCTTGGGGTGTGGTGACCATTTTGACCCCACAGGTATTAGAGGAAAGTATTCAAAAGAAGACAGTAAAAATGAAAAAATAGAATTTTTCCAATGATATGTTTGTTTAGTTTGAAATTTTTTCAATTTCACGAGGAACAGGGGAGAAAACTCACCCCAATATATGTAAAGCAGGTTCTCCTGAGTAGAATGGTACCCCAAATGTGGGCATAAACCTCTGTATGGGCAGACAGCCGGGCTCAGAAGGAAGGGAGCGCCAATTAGCATTTCCAGTTCAGATTTTGCTGAAGAAGTTTCTGAGCGCCAGGTGCATTTGCAGTGCCCCTGTAGTGTCAGCAGAATAACCCCCCTCCAAAAGTCACCCCATTTAGGAAAGTGCACCCCTCAAAGAATACATCTTGGGGTGTGGTGACCATTTTGACCCCACAGGTATTGGAGGAAAGTATTCAAAACTAGACCGTAAAAATGAAAAAAAAAATTAATTTTTCCAATAACATGTTTGTTCAGTTTGAAATTTCTCAATTTCACGAGGAACAGGGGAGAAAAAGAACCCCAAAATTTGTAACGGAGGTTCTCCTGAGTACAATGGTACCCCATATGTGGGCATAAACAACTGTATGGGCACACAGCAGGGCTCAGAAGAGAAGGAGTGTCATTTTAGTTACAGGCAATATGTGGGTGTTTACTGGTTATCTGGGGTGGTAATGGACAATCTCGGGGTGTTTACTGGCTATCTGAGGTGGCAACAGGAAATCTGGTGTGGTTATGGGCAATCTGGGGTGGTTAGGAGCAGTCTGTGCCAATCTGTGGTGGTTACGGTCAATCTGGGGTGGTCACGGGCAATCTGGGGTGGTTATGGGCAATCTGGGGGTGTTTACTGGCTGTATGGGGTGGTTATGGGCAATCTTGGGGTGTTTACTGACTATATGGGGTGGTTATGGGCAATCTTGGGGTGTTTACTGGCTATCTAGGGGTGGTTACTGGCTATCTGGGGTGGTAATGGGCAATCTGGGGATGTTCACTGGCTATCTGGGGTGGTGACGGGCAATCTGGTGGTGTTCACTGACTATCTGGGGTTGCAACGGGCAATCTGGGGTGGTGACGGGAAATCTGGGGTGGTTGCGAGCAATCTGGGGTGGTTACAGGCAATTTGGGGTAGTTACAGGCAGTCTGTGGCAATATGGGTTGGTTACGGGCAATCTGTGGTGGTTACGGGCTGTCTGGAATGGTTATGGGCTATCTGGGGGGGATACGGGCAATCAGGGGAGATTACGGGCAATCTGGGTAGATTACAGGCAATCTGGGGTAGTGACAGGCAATCTGGGGTAGTGACGGGCAATCTGGGGTGGTGACGGGCAATCTGGGGTGGTGACGGGCAATCTGGGGTGGTGATGGGCAATCTGGGGTGGTGATGGGCAATCTGGGGTGGTTATGGGCTGTCTGGGATGGTTATGGGCTGTCTGGGGAGATTACGGACAATCTGGGGAGATTACAGGCAATCTGGGGTGGTTACGGGCAATCTAGGGTGGTGACGGGCAATCTGGGGTGGTTACAGGTAATCTGGGGTGGTTACAGGTAATCTGGGGTTGGTTACAAGTAATCCAGGGTGGTTACGGGTAATCCAGGGCACTTGACTTTGGTGACAGGCGTAAAAAAGTGCCGGCACCATTTGGAATAAGCTGATCACTTGTACTGGGACTACCCCGGGTGGTCACCGATCATTGCCCCATGCTCTCCGCCACCTCCGGTGGTGGAGAGAGTGAAGCTTTGATCATTTTTAGGAATCCATCACTGTGAACAGAGTCTGTTCACAGAGATGGCGGCGGCCATCTTGGATCAGATGGCCGCCCTGGGAGGGGAGGGTCTGTGACCAGGTCACTAGGGTTAATTCTGGGGACAGGGGGGGACATGTTCTCATCTCCTCTCACTGTGGATTCACGGTGAGAAGAGATGAAAGCGTTCAACTGCGCTGGCAATGTCTGTTACCGGTGGCCGCCGTTATACTGATAATAACGGCGATCGCCGGTGAGGGGACTTGCCGGGACTGACCCCACACTCTGCCCCAACCCCTCAGCGACCTCCGATAGCTGAGAGGAGGGGGCTGTGGGCATTACCAGCGCCGCTGCACTATTCTGCACCATCGCCATAAAGAGCTGATGGCAGCAGAATAGAGCCCATTAGTGATCGCTGTAAAAATGCGTGTCGGCGGTCACTAATAGCATAATACATGTATTCTCTGGGTCGCTACGGTTACGGTGATACCACATTTGTGTAGTTTTTTTTTAACTATTATGACTTTGGCGCAATAGAAACTATCTTCCTAGCAAAAACCCACAAGAGCTGGTTTTGGGCTTATTTTTTGCGGGAAGATCTGTAGTTTCTATTGATACCAAGTTTTATATGTATAGGACTTTTTGATCTCTTTTATTTTCTTAAGTGGATTGATAAAATACAACTATTCTGGTACTGTTTTTTTTTTTTTTTTTTTTTTACAGCGTGTGTCGTGCGATATAATTATTGATATAGTTTTATAGATTGGGTCGTTACGGACGTAGCAATACCAAATATGTATAGGATTTGTGTTTTTGATCACTTTTATGTCACGTTTTATTGGGTATAGGGAATGTAATGCATCTTTATTATTGGGGGGGGCTGGGGGGGCTGTGTTGTGTTTGGTGGACGTTTTTTTTAACTATTTTTTACTTTTACACTAGTATACATTACTGTACACTAGTGTAAAATACTTAGATCACTGATACAATACATTGCAGTACCTAATGTACTGCAATGTATTGTATCATGCCTCATGCTGACAGGCAATAGCCGCGGCCACCCCTGTCAGCATGAGGCATCTCCATGGTGACCCCGGGGACCTTAATTAGGACCCCGGGATTACCATGGAGACATCGGGACCCCGGACGGCGCCGCGGGACATCGCGATCACGTAAGTGACCCACGGTGCCGTCCGGGATCCACCGGGACCCGTTAGATGCCGCTGTCATGGTTTGACAGCGGCATTTAACGGGTTAAACTGCCCGGGGCGGAGAATCCTCTGCTCCGGGCAGTTACAGGAGGGGGTCAGCGGTCACACTGACCGCTGTTCACCCGCTCTGCAGCTGCCGCTTGGCGGCTATTCGTTCTGATGCGTACGCCGTTAAAAGGCGTACGCATCGGAATAAAGCCCATTAGTGACCGCCGTGAAAAGGCAGCATGGTGGTCACTAAGGGGTTAAAGGGAAGAAGGGAACCTCTCTATAACTGGAGTGGTAAACATTTAGAAAGTTTTTGTTTTGTTTTTTTGAAGGGGAGCTCTGCTGAGTGGGTGAAGGGTGTACCCACAATCTGTCCCCCCCAAACCACTTGTACCTTCGGATAGCTGCTTTTAATCCAAGATCTGTCCTGCGGTGCGTTCGGCAGGTGATGCAGTTATTGTCCTAAAAAATAACTTGCATCCCCATCAGCCGGGGCTTATATTGTGTATGCATTAGGCTGGCACAACCTCTCCGTCCCGCCTCCCCACCCTCTTCACCATTAGGAATGCCACTGGAACATTTTCTCCTGTCTGAACATTGTACAGGTGCCTTAACGATCCAGCCCATGTTCAGTATTCACACAGGTGAGGAATAGGAGACAATTTGCCTGGGGCATCCCTATTGATGAGGAGGGACAGAGAGGTTTTGCCAGCCTAATGCATACACAATCTAAGCCCCGGCCGTTGGGCACCGGGCTGCCAGTGTAAAAGTATTTTTTTTTAGGACAATAGCTGCATCACCTGCCGAACGGACCCCAGGACAGATCTTGGATTAAAAGCAGCTATCCGAAGGTGCAAGTGGTTTGGGGGGGTCAGATTGTGGGTACAGAGTCGCTTTTAACTTGGAATGTTAGGGAGTTGAGTGTTAGGAGGAAGAGGCTAGGAGAAACAAACTATAATATACTCCAACAGTGAAATGAGAAAGCCAGCTCAGCCTTGCTGTTGCTCCGGTGTACGGATCCGTACGTGCTTGTGCGTAGCAGTCCAATATAGTAAACACGATCCAGCAATCCGGTTAAACAAACATTTTTATTCCAAATCCAAGTTAAAATACAGGCAATTCGCACAGTGATGCAGCACACCGCAGGGGTACATGTGACGCGTTTTGAGCGCTGACAACATAGCTAGTTCCAGTGCTTTGTTTTTTTCTTAAATATTGTATACACCAAAAGAGGACCCTGTTTTGTCACAAATATTAGATAGTTACATATTTAGTACGGTTGAAAAAAGACATGTCCATCAAATTCAGCCAAGGAGGGGATGGTTGGATGGAAGGGGGATATACAAGGAGGGGATGGATGGAGGGAAGGGGGATATACAAGGAGAAGATGGATGGAGGGAAGGGGGATATACAAGGAGAGGATGGATGGAGGGAAGGGGGATATACAAGGAGAGGATGGATGGAGGGAAGGGGGATATACAAGGAGAAGATGGATGGATGGATGGATAGATGGAGGGAAGGGGGATAAACAAGGAGAGGATGGATGGATGGATAGATGGAGGGAAGGGGGGTATACAAGGAGAGGATGGATGGAGGGAAGGGGGATATACAAGGAGAGGATGGATGGAGGGAAGGGGGATATACAAGGAGAGGATGGATGGATGGATGGATGGAGGGAAGGGGGATATACAAGGAGGGGATGGATGGTTGGATGGATGGATGAAGGGAAGGGGGATATACAAGGAGGGGATGGATGGAGGCAAGGGGGATATACAAGGAGAGGATGGATGGATGGATAGATGGAGGGAAGGGGGGTATACAAGGAGAGGATGGATGGAGGGAAGGGGGATATACAAGGAGAGGATGGATGGAGGGAAGGGGGATATACAAGGAGAGGATGGATGGATGGATGGATGGAGGGAAGGGGGATATACAAGGAGGGGATGGATGGTTGGATGGATGGATGAAGGGAAGGGGGATATACAAGGAGGGGATGGATGGATGGATAGATGGATGGATGGAGGGAAGGGGGGTATACAAGGAGAGGATGGATGGAGGGAAGGGGGATATACAAGGAGAGGATGGATGGAGGGAAGGGGGATATACAAGGAGAGGATGGATGGAGGGAAGGGGGATATACAAGGAGAGGATGGATGGATGGATGGAGGGAAGGGGGATATACAAGGAGAGGATGGATGGAGGGAAGGGGGATATACAAGGAGAGGATGGATGGAGGGAAGGGGGATATACAAGGAGAGGATGGATGGATGGATGGATGGAGGGAAGGGGGATATACAAGGAGAGGATGGATGGAGGGAAGGGGGATATACAAGGAGGGGATGGATGGAGGGAAGGGGGATATACAAGGAGGGGATGGATGGAGGGAAGGGGGATATACAAGGAGGGGATGGATACAGGGAAGGGGGATATACAAGGAGGGGATGGATACAGGGAAGGGGGATATACAAGGAGAGGATGGATGGATGGATGGATGGAGGGAAGGGGGATAAACAAGGAGAGGATGGATGGATAGATGGAGGGAAGGGGGATATACAAGGAGAGGATGAATAGATGGATGGACAGATGGATGGATGCAAGTAAGGGGGATATACAAGGAGGGGATGGATGCAGGGAAGGGGGGGGGGTGATAGGTTCTATACATATGTATTAATGTAATATATTTTGGTCTAAGAACTTGTCTCTCCTGTTTTGAAGCCCTCTACTGTTTTTGCTGTGACAAGATCCTGCTGTGACTGTTCCACAGATTCACTGTTCTTATGGTAAAGAAGGCTTGTCGCCTCCGCAGATTGAACATTTTATTCTCTTGGCAGAGGCAGTGCCCTTGTCTCTCCGGGTAGAGGCAGTGCCCCTTTGTCTCTCCAGGCGGAGGCAGTGCCCCTTTGTCTCTCCAGGCGGAGGCAGTGCCCCTTGTCTCTGTAGGTGGAGGCAGTGCCCTCTTGTCTCTCCAGGCGGAGGCAGCGCCCCCTTGTCTCTCCGGGTAGAGGCAGTGCCCCTTGTCTCTCTAGGAGGAGGCAGTGCCCCCTTGTCTCTCCGGGTGGAGGCAGTGCCCCCTTGTCTCTCCGGGTAGAGGCAGTGCCCCTTTGTCTCTCCAGGCGGAGGCAGCGCCCCCTTGTCTCTCCGGGTAGAGGCAGTGCCCCTTGTCTCTCCAGGCAGAGGCAGTGCCCCCTTGTCTCTCCAGGCAGAGGCAGTGCCCCATTGTCTCTCCAGGCGGAGGCAGTGCCCCCTTGTCTCTCCGGGTGGAGGCAGTGCCCCCTTGTCTCTCCAGGCAGAGGCAGCGCCCCCTTGTCTCTCCGGGTGGAGGCAGTGCCCCCTTGTCTCTCCAGGCAGAGGCAGTGCACCCTTGTCTCTCCATGAGGAGGCAGTATCCCTTGTCTTTCCGGGTGGAGGCAGTGCCCCGTTGTCTCTCCGGGTGGAGGCAGTGCCCCTTGTCTCTCCAGGTGGAGGCAGTGATGACACTGATCCCAGCTCGGCAATCCAGGTATCTGGTCTGCTTCAGCCCAGTATAATAGAGCACTGATCTGATGGATCAGTGCTCTATTATATACACAGCATTGATCTAAATGGGAGATCAGTGCTGTGTATATAGAAGTCCCCCAGGGGGATCAGTGCTGTGTATATAGAAGTCCCCCAGGGAGATCAGTGCTGTGTATATAGGAGTCCCCAGGGGGATCAGTACTGTGTATATAGGAGTCCCCAGGGGGATCAGTGCTGTGTATATAGGAGTCCCACAGGGGGATCAGTGCTGTGTATATAGAAGTCCCCCAGGGGGATTCTAATTACTGTAAGTGAAAATAAAAAAAAGGGTTTTTATTAATAAAAAAAAATCCCCTCCCTAAATAAAAGTCAGAATCACCCCTCTTTTCCCATTTTATAAATAAAAATAAATAAATAAATAAACATATTTGGTATCGCCCGAACTATTAAATTATCACATTCCTGATCTCGCATGGCAAACGGCGTAAGTGCAAAAAATTCCAAAGTGCAAAAAATGTGAGCAATTTTGGAACTTTTAGTTTTTTAAAAAGGTTTAAATATTTTAAAAGCTGTCAAATAAAATAAAGGTTATGCAAGTTTCATATCGTTGTAATCGTATCGACTTGAGAAACATATATAACAAGTCAGTTTTACCATAGGGCGCATGGTGTAAATACAAAACCACCCCAAATAAGAAATATAGCGTTTTATTTTTAATTTCACTGCGCATAGACCTTAACTTACCCATCAGACGTCCATGAGGAACTGTGTCAAACGCTTTTGCAAAATCCATATACACTATATCCACAGCTGCGCCCCCATCCAGGCTTCTACTCACCTCTTCATAGAAACATATTAGGTTGGTTTGACAGCTTCTGTCCTTAGTAAAACCATGCTGGTTATCACTTATAATACTATTAGCCACTACATATTCCTGGATGTAGTCCCTTATAAGCCCCTCAAATAGTTTCCCCACAATGGACGTTAAGCTTGCAGGTCTATAGTTACCTGGGGAAGTTCAAGAGCCCTTTATGAAGATCGGCACTACATTTGCCTTACGCCAGTCCCTCGGCACAATACCAGTAAGCAAAGAATCACGGAATATTTCATACAAGGGTAGTGAAATTACAGAACTGAGTTCCCTAAGAACTCTGGGGTGTAATCCATCAGGCCCTGGAGCTTTGGTTACATTGAGTTTATTTAATTTATCTTGGACCATATCTATAGTAAGCCAGTTCAGTACATTACATGTGTTAGCAGCACTGGCCCCACCCACCTCAGCACTGGCCCCACCCACCTCAGTACTGGCCCCACCCACCATAGCTACATCCTCTTTTGTATATACAGAACTGAAGAAGCCATTAAGTAACTCAGCTTTCTCCTGATCCCCAGTTATTAACCCCCCGTCACCATTATTTAGGGGTCCTACATGCTCTGACCTTGGTTTTTTTGCATTAATATATTTGAAGAATTTTTGGGGTTTCTTTTGCTATCTATAGCTACCTGCCTTTCATTGTGAATTTTTGCTGCTTTTATTACATTTTTACAGGTTTTGTTGACCTCTTTGTAATGTTTAAAGGCTAAAGCTGACCCCTCTGATCTGTACTGTATACAGCTGACCCCTCTGATCTGTACTGTATACAGCTGACCCTCTGATCTGTACTGTATACAGCTGACCCTCTGATCTGTACTGTATACAGGTGACCCCTCTGATCGGTATACAACTGACCCCTCTGATCTGTACTGTATACAGCTGACCCCTCTGATCGGTATACAACTGACCCCTCTGATCTGTACTGTATACAGCTGACCCCTCTGATCTGCACTGTATACAGCTGACCCCTCTGTACTGTATACAGCTGACCCCTCTGATCTGTATTGTATACAGCTGACCCCTCTGATCTGTACTGTATACAGCTGACCCTCTGATCTGTACTGTATACAGCTGACCCCTCTGATCTGTACTGTATACAGCTGACCCCTCTGATTTATATTTTTTAAATGCCCCTTTTTTCTCATTTATAGCCCTTCTAACCTCGGTTGTCGCCATGTGGGATTGGATTTTAACCGTTTATATTTGTTCCCCATAGGAATATATTTGGCAGTACAGTTATGTAATGTGGATTTGAAGATTTCCTATTTCCCAGTCTATGCCCTGAAGTTCTGCCCTTAACCCAGGAAAATTTGCCCTTTTAAAATTAATGGTTTTACCCTCCCACGTGTCTTTGTTTTCTACACTTTAAGCTAAAAGTCACTATTTTATTTATATAGATATCATTATACTGTACATGTCACTATACTGTGATCACTGTTCTCCAAGTGTTCATGGACAGTGACATCCCCAACCAGCTCAGCGGTGTTAGAAATAACCAGATCCAACAAGGCATCACTTCTAGTCGGCTCCTCCACAAACTGGCCCAGAAAATTATCCTGCAGGAGGGTAAGAAATTCCCCCCTCTTTGTGGTTTTAGCTGAACCGTGACCCCAATCTATATCTGGGTAGTTGAGGTCCCCCATTACCACTACTGTCCCCTCCCGGGCAGCCCGCTCTATTTGTCTATGCAACTGACCATCTGTCACCTCAGTAATGTTGGGGGGTCTATAGATTACACCAAAATAATTTTTTCATAGTTTACCTCCCTCTGTAGTTCTACCCACAATGCTTCCACATCCTCACAGTCATCGCCCACTATTGCATCTTTTACACTCACTTTAATATAATTTCTGACACACAGACATACTCCTCCTCCTGCCCACCCTGTCCTTATAACATACAGACATACTCCTCTTCTTCTGCCCACCCTGCCCTTATAACATACAGACATACTCCTTCTGCCCACCCTGTCCTTATAACATACAGACATACTCCGCCTCATGCTCACCCTGTCCTTATAACATACAGGCATACTCCTCTTCTGCCCACCCTGTCCTTAGAACACACAGACATACTCCTCTTCTTCTGCCCACCCTGTCCTTATAACATACAGACATACTCCTCTTCTTCTGCCCACCCTGTCCTTATAACATACAGACATACTCCTCTTCTTCTGCCCACCCTGTCCTTATAACATACAGACATACTCCTCTTCTTCTGCCCACCCTATCTTTATAACATACAGACATACTCCTCTTCTTCTGCCCACCCTGCCCTTATAACATACAGACATACTCCTCTTCTTCTACCCACCCTGTCCTTATAACATACAGACATACTCCTCCTCCCCTTCTGCCCACCCTGTCCTTATAACATACAGACATACTCCTCCTCCCCTTCTGCCCACCCTGTCCTTATAACATACAGACATACTCCTCCCCTTCTGCCCACCCTGTCCTTATACCATACAGACATACTCCTCCTCCCCTTCTGCCCACCCTGTCCTTATACCATACAGACATACTCCTCCTCCTGCCCACCCTGTCCTTATACCATACAGACATACTCCTCCTCCCCTTCTGCCCACCCTGTCCTTATACCATACAGACATACTCCTCCTCCTGCCCACCCTGTCCTTATAACATACAGACATACTCCTCCTCCTGCTCACACTGTCCTTATAACATACAGACATACTCCTCCTCCTGCTCACACTGTCCTTATAACATACAGACATACTCCTCCTCCCCTTCTGCCCACCCTGTCCTTATACCATACAGACATACTCCTCCTCCCCTTCTGCCCAGCCTGTCCTTATAACATACAGACATACTCCTCCTCCCCCTGCCCACCCTGTCCTTATACCATACAGACATACTCCTCCTCCCCTTCTGCCCACCCTGTCCTTATACCATACAGACATACTCCTCCTCCCCTTCTGCCCAGCCTGTCCTTATAACATACAGACATACTCCTCCTCCCCCTGCCCACCCTGTCCTTATACCATACAGACATACTCCTCCCTTTGCCCACCCTGTCCTTATAACATACAGACATACTCCTCCTCCTGCCCACCCTGTCTTATACCATACAGACATATTCCTCCTCCCCCTGCCCCCCCTGTCCTTATAACATAGAATAGAGAAGAAATCAGGCGATACCTTTTGGAGGTAACTGAGTATATGTGAGTGTAAGCTATCGGAGTCTATAGCTCCCTTCATCAGACAAGATGTTATACAGAACTGAAAAAATCACAGACTTATATACACACTAAACAGAACTCATCAAGGGATTTTAGGAAACTTTGGAATTAACAAAATGTAATATATACACAGGGTCTGCTATATACACAGGGTCTGCTATATACACAGGGTCTGCTATATACACAGGGTCTGCTATTTACAACAGGTCCATAAACTATAGCTCATGAGGCGTGACAAGAGGATGGTTGCTCTTGTTATCTGATTGTTGTCAGATTAATGGCCTAATAGTAATTAATGGTCTTTATAGCCAGAACAGGTCACACATAGGCCGCCATGAAGCTGCATCTCATAGCCAGAACAGGTCACACATAGGCCGACATGAAGCTGCATCTCATAGCCAGAACAGGTCACACATAGGCCGACATGAAGCTGGCATGGATATTGAGACCATGTTGCAAAGTTTTAAATTTGAGCATTTGAGCAGTTTTTAATTTGCTCAAATTTAAAACTTTGCAACATGGTCTCAATATCCATGCCAGCTTCATGTCGGCCTATGTGTGACCTATTCTGGCTATGACATGGCAGCTTCATATCGGCCTATGTGTGACCTGTTCTGGCTATGAGATGCAGCTTCATGTCGGCCTATGTGTGACCTGCTCTGGCTATGAGATGCAGCTTCATGTCGGCCTATGTGTGACCTGTTCTGGCTATGACATGGCAGCTTCATATCGGCCTATGTGTGACCTGTTCTGGCTATGAGATGCAGCTTCATGTCGGCCTATGTGTGACCTGCTCTGGCTATGAGATGCAGCTTCATGTCGGCCTATGTGTGACCTGTTCTGGCTATGAGATGCAGCTTCATGTCGGCCTATGTGTGACCTGCTCTGGCTATGAGATGCAGCTTCATGTCGGCCTATGTGTGACCTGTTCTGGCTATGAGATGCAGCTTCATGGCGGCCTATGTGTGACCTGCTCTGGCTATGAGATGCAGCTTCATGTCGGCCTATGTGTGACCTGTTCTGGCTATGAGATGCAGCTTCATGGCGGCCTATGTGTGACCTGTTCTGGCTATAAAGACCATTAATTACTATTAGGCCATTAATCTGACAACAATCAGATAACAACAAGAGATCACCATCCTCTTGTCACGCCTCATGAGCTATAGTTTATGGACCTGTTGTAAATAGCAGACCCTGTGTATATAGCAGACCCTGTGTATATAGCAGACCCTGTGTATATAGCAGACCCTGTGTATATATTACATTTTGTTAATTCCAAAGTTTCCTAAAATCCCTTGATGAGTTCTGTTTAGTGTGTATATAAGTCTGTGATTTTTTCAGTTCTGTATAACATCTTGTCTGATGAAGGGAGCTATAGACTCCGATAGCTTACACTCACATATACTCAGTTACCTCCAAAAGGTATCGCCTGATTTCTTCTCTATTCTACTGATTTCTATGGCTAACACGGTACAACAATACTCTACTTATAACATAGAGACATCCACCTCAAAGGCCTCTGGCTCCCCCATCTTGCTGGCTAGACTTCTGGCATTAGTAACCATACACTTTATATAAGCATCTTGTTTAACCCCTTCATTATAAGAAATTGGATTTATTGAAGTGCTGTGGCTACAACCATTCTCACTGCTTATCCGCAATACATGGATCTCCCTATCCACTGCTCTTATCCTCCCCCTCCACAGGACCCTTCTCCCTATCCACTGCTCTTATCCTCCCCCCACAGGACCCTTCTCCCTATCCACTGCTCTTATCCTCCCCCACAGGACCCTCCTCCCTATCCACTGCTCTTATCCTCCCCCCACAGGACCCTTCTCCCTATCCACTGCTCTTATCCTCCCCCACAGGACCCTCCTCCCTATCCACTGCTCTTATCCTCCCCCCACAGGACCCTTCTCCTTGTCCACTGCTCTTATCCTCCCCACACAGGACCCTTCTCCCTATCCACTGCTCTTATCCTCCCCCACAGGACCCTCCTCCCTATCCACTGCTCTTATCCTCCCCCCACAGGACCCTTCTCCTTGTCCACTGCTCTTATCCTCCCCACACAGGACCCTTCTCCCTATCCACTGCTCTTATCCTCCCCACACAGGACCCTTCTCCCTATCCACTGCTCTTATCCTCCCCCCACAGGACCCTTCTCCCTATCCACTGCTCTTATCCTCCCCCCACAGGACCCTTCTCCCTATCCACGGGTCTTATCCTCCCCCCACAGGTCCCTTCTCCCTATCCACTGCTCTTATCCTCCCCCCACAGGACCCTTCTCCCTATCCACTGCTCTTATCCTCCCCCCACAGGACCCTTCTCCCTATCCACTGGTCTTATCCTCCCCCACAGGACCCTTCTCCCTATCCACTGCTCTTATCCTCCCCCCACAGGACCCTTCTCCCTATCCACTGGTCTTATCCTCCCCCACAGGACCCTCCTCCCTATCCACTGCTCTTATCCTCCCACCCCACAGGACCCTTCTCCCTATCCACTGCTCTTATCCTCCCCCTCCCCCACAGGACCCTTCTCCCTATCCACTGCTCTTATCCTCCCCCACAGGACCCTTCTCCCTATCCACTGCTCTTATCCTCCCCACAGGACCCTTCTCCTTATCCACTGCTCTTATCCTCCCACCCCACAGGACCCTTCTCCCTATCCACTGCTCTTATCCTCCCCCACAGGACCCTTCTCCCTATCCACTGCTCTTATCCTCCCCCACAGGACCCTTCTCCTTATCCACTGCTCTTATCCTCCCCCCCACAGGACCCTTCTCCCTATCCACTGCTCTTATCCTCCCCCCACAGGACCCTTCTCCCTATCCACTGCTCTTATCCTCCCCCCACAGGACCCTTCTCCCTATCCACGGGTCTTATCCTCCCCCCACAGGTCCCTTCTCCCTATCCACTGCTCTTATCCTCCCCCACAGGTCCCTTCTCCTTATCCACTGCTCTTATCCTCCCCCCACAGGACCCTTCTCCTTATCCACTGCTCTTATCCTCCCCCACAGGACCCTTCTCCCTATCCACTGCTCTTATCCTCCCCCTCCCCCCACAGGACCCTTCTCCCTATCCACTGCTCTTATCCTCCCCCACAGGACCCTTCTCCTTATCCACAGCTCTTATCCTCCCCCCACAGGACCCTTCTCCCTATCCACTGCTCTTATCCTCCCCCACAGGACCCTTCTCCCTATCCACTGCTCTTATCCTCCCCCACAGGACCCTTCTCCCTATCCACTGCTCTTATCCCCCCCCCACAGGACCCTTCTCCTTATCCACTGCTCTTATCCTCCCCCCCACAGGACCCTTCTCCCTATCCACTGCTCTTATCCTCCCCCCACAGGACCCTTCTCCCTATCCACTGCTCTTATCCTCCCCCACAGGACCCTTCTCCTTATCCACTGCTCTTATCCTCCCCCTCCACAGGACCCTTCTCCTTATCCACTGCTCTTATCCTCCCCCTCCACAGGACCCTTCTCCCTATCCACTGCTCTTATCCTCCTCCTCCACAGGACCCTTCTCCCTATCCACTGCTCTTATCCTCCTCCTCCACAGGACCCTTCTCCTTATCCACTGCTCTTATCCTCCCCCCACACAGGGCCGTATTTACCACTAGGCACCCGTGGTCCGGTGCCTAGGGCAGCACCTTGCAGGGGGGCAGCACCAGGGAGCAGGGGGACAGAAAAAACTAATTTTTTTGGTTTTATTTTTTTAGTTTCCCTCCTCCCGTTCAGACTTGCCAGTAAATCTGGTGTATTTTCCAGGGGGGTGGGGGGTATGGTGGTATTGCTCAGGTCTGGTATCGCCAATAAGTGCGTGTAGATGGGGCGTCTTAAGGTTTAGTGCCTAGGGCAGCAGCAGCTGATAATACGGCCCTGCCCCCACAGGACCCTCCTCCCTATCCACTGCTCTTATCCTCCCCAACAGGACCCTTCTCCCTATCCACTGCTCTTATCCTCCCCTCACAGGACCCTTCTCTTTATCCACTGGTCTTATCCTCCCCCCACAGGAACCTTCTCCTTATCCACTGCTCTTATCCTCCCCCACAGGACCCTTCTCCCTATCCACTGCTCTTATCCTCCCCCCCCCACAGGACCCTTCTCCCTATCCACTCCTCTTATCCTCCCCCACAGGACCCTTCTCCCTATCCACTGCTCTTATCCTCCTCCTCCACAGGACCCTTCTCCCTATCCACAGCTCTTATCCTCCCCCACAGGACCCTTCTCCCTATCTACTGCTCTTATCCTCCTCCTCCACAGGACCCTTCTCCCTATCCACAGCTTTTATCCTCCCCCACAGGACCCTCCTCCTTATCCACTGCTCTTACCCCCCCCCCCCCACAGGACCCTTCTCCCTATCCACTGCTCTTATCCTCCTCCTCCACAGGACCCTTCTCCCTATCCACAGCTTTTATCCTCCCCCACAGGACCCTCCTCCTTATCCACTGCTCTTACCCCCCCCCCCCCCACAGGACCCTTCTCCCTATCCACTCCTCTTATCCTCCCCCACAGGACCCTTCTCCCTATCCACAGCTCTTATCCTCCCCCACAGGACCCTTCTCCCTATCCACTGCTCTTATCCTCCCCCACAGGACCCTTCTCCCTATCCACAGCTCTTATCCTCCCCCCACAGGACCCTTCTCCCTATCCACTGCTCTTATCCTCCCCCACAGGACCCTTCTCCCTATCCACAGCTCTTATCCTCCCCCCACAGGACCCTTCTCCCTATCCACTGGTCTTATCCTCCCCCCACATGACCCTTCTCCCTATCCACTGCTCTTATCCTCCCCCCACAGGACCCTTCTCCCTATTCACTGCTCTTATCCTCCCCCACAGGACCCTTCTCCTTATCCACTGCTCTTATCCTCCCCACACAGGACCCTTCTC
Organism: Dendropsophus ebraccatus; assembly: GCF_027789765.1. Taxonomy (NCBI): domain Eukaryota; kingdom Metazoa; phylum Chordata; class Amphibia; order Anura; family Hylidae; genus Dendropsophus; species Dendropsophus ebraccatus. Next base: position 5,361,713 of record NC_091460.1, on the reverse strand, counting down.
CCTATCCACTGCTCTTATCCTCCCCCACAGGACCCTCCTCCCTATCCACTGCTCTTATCCTCCCACCCCACAGGACCCTTCTCCCTATCCACTGCTCTTATCATCCCCCACAGGACCCTTCTCCCTATCCACTGCTCTTATCCTCCCCCCACAGGTCCCTTCTCCTTATCCACTGGTCTTATCCTCCCCCACAGGACCCTTCTCCCTATCCACTGCTCTTATCCCCCCCCCACAGGACCCTTCTCCCTATCCACTGGTCTTATCCTCCCCCACAGGACCCTTCTCCCTATCCACTGCTCTTATCCTCCCCCACAGGACCCTTCTCCCTATCCACTGCTCTTATCCTCCCCCACAGGACCCTTCTCCCTATCCACTGCTCTTATCCTCCCCCCACAGGACCCTTCTCCCTATCCACAGCTCTTATCCTCCCCCACAGGACCCTTCTCCCTATCCACTGCTCTTATCCTCCCCCACAGGACCCTTCTCCCTATCCACAGCTCTTATCCTCCCCCCACAGGACCCTTCTCCCTATCTACTGGTCTTATCCTCCCCCCACATGACCCTTCTCCCTATCCACTGCTCTTATCCTCCCCCCACAGGACCCTTCTCCCTATCCACTGCTCTTATCCTCCCCCCCCCTCCCACAGGACCCTTCTCCCTATCCACTGCTCTTATCCTCCCCCCACAGGACCCTTCTCCCTATCCACTGCTCTTATCCTCCCCCCACAGGACCCTTCTCCCTATCCACTGCTCTTATCCTCCCCCCACAGGACCCTTCTCCCTATCCACTGCTCTTATCCTCCCCCCACAGGACCCTTCTCCCTATCCACTGCTCTTATCCTCCCCCACAGGACCCTTCTCCCTATCCACTGGTCTTATCCTCCCCCCACAGGACCCTTCTCCCTATCCACTGCTCTTATCCTCCCCCACAGGACCCTTCTCCCTATCCACTGCTCTTATCCTCCCCCACAGGACCCTTCTCCCTATCCACTGCTCTTATCCTCCCCCACAGGACCCTTCTCCCTATCCACTGCTCTTATCCTCCCCCCACAGGACCCTTCTCCCTATCCACTGCTCTTATCCTCCCCCCACAGGACCCTTCTCCTTGTCCACTGCTCTTATCCTCCCCCCACAGGTCTTTTCTCCTTATCCACTGCTCTTATCCCCCCCCCCAGGACCCTTCTCCTTATCCACTGCTCTTATCCTCCCCCCCCCTCCCACAGGACCCTTCTCCCTATCCACTGCTCTTATCCTCCCCCACAGGACCCTTCTCCCTATCCACTGCTCTTATCCTCCCCCACAGGACCCTTCTCCCTATCCACAGCTCTTATCCTCCCCCCACAGGACCCTTCTCCCTATCCACTGCTCTTATCCTCCCCCCACAGGACCCTTCTCCCTATCCACTGCTCTTATCCTCCCCCCACAGGACCCTTCTCCTTGTCCACTGCTCTTATCCTCCCCCACAGGACCCTTCTCCCTATCCACTGCTCTTATCCTCCCCCCACAGGACCCTTCTCCTTGTCCACTGCTCTTATCCTCCCCCACAGGCCCATTCTCCCTATCCACTGGTCTTATCCTCCCCCCACAGGACCCTTCTCCCTATCCACTGCTCTTATCCTCCCCCCCAGGACCCTTCTCCTTGTCCACTGCTCTTATCCTCCCCCCCCCCCCCCCTCCCACAGGTCCCTTCTCTCACCTCTATGTTCTGTCCCCTCTCTAACCTATCAGCCATTACATTACATACAACATTGTTTGATTTTTCCTCCCTCCACATCCCTAGTTTAAAAACCCTTCCACCCCTTCTAGGATTCTCTCCCCCAGCACAGCAGACCACCTTCCATTCAGGTGCATTTTATCTGTGGAAAACAAATTTTACCCCAACGAAAAATTAGCCCAAGTGCTCTAAAAACCCAAACCCTTCTCCCCTACAGCCATGCATTTAACTCCCGCAGTTCCCGCTGTTGCTCCTGTGATGCGCGTGGCACAGGCAGTATTCCAGAGAATACCACCTTGGAGGTTGTTCCCTATAACTTAGCACCTAGTTCTCTAAAATTATTTTTAATAGACCTCCACCTAATGTGTATCCTGTCATTGGTTCCCACATGGACCAGGACAGCTGGGTCATCCCCAGACCCCACAAGTAATTTGTCCACCCTTTTCACCACATGCCGAACCCTGGCACCAGGGAGACAGCAAACCATTCAGTTGAGGCGGTCTTGGCGACAAATTATCCTATCTGTGTGTACCACACAGTACCACAACCACTAGCTGTCTAGGCCTACCTACAATACCATCCCGCCCACTTCTAGTTGTCCTACCAACAATACCATCCTGCCCACTGCTAGTTGTCCTACCCACCATACTATCCTGCCCACTACTAGTTGTCCTACCCACCATACCATCCTGCCCACTACTAGTTGTCCTACCCACCATACCATCCTGCCCACTACTAGTTGTCCTACCCACCATACCATCCCGCCCACTACTAGTTGTCCTACCCACCATACCATCCCGCCCACTACTAGTTGTCCTACCCACCATACCATCCCGCCCACTACTAGTTGTCCTACCCACCATACCATCCCGCCCACTACTAGTTGTCCTACCCACCATACCATCCCGCCCACTAGTAGTTGTCGTACCAACAATACCATCCCGCCCACTGCTAGTTGTCCTACCAACAATACCATCCCGCCCACTGCTAGTTGTCCTACCAACAATACCATCCCGCCCACTGCTAGTTGTCCTACCAACAATACCATCCCGCCCACTGCTAGTTGGACTGTTCCTCCGGCTGTTAGGGAGAACAGGTTCCACTAGAGCTGCCATTTCTGACACTGATGCCCTCGCATCATCACCTAACTTGGCATTTTTGCTTGGGTATAGGAGTACAGTAGGAGAAGTGGCCTTCCTTTTCTTGGATCCCTTTCTGGTCCCTCTAACTACATTAACCCAGCTACTTACTTGGGCCTCCTGATCTATTTCACTGCCCTCCATCTCTACCCCACTAACTTCCTGCTCAGTGAGCAGAAGTTCCCATTGAAGGTGATCAATTTCCCTCAGTGTTGCACTATACTTCTCCAGATCTCTAACTCGAGCTTCTAGATTGGGAACATGCTCACAGCTGCCCCAGCGGTATTCTCCCCCGAGGGCTGTAATGTTGCACCAAAAAGAGCTATAACATTGGGCAACAACAACAAAGACCAAAAAAACAGCACTACATGGCATCAGCAAAAAGTTTTTGTTTTGCTTTTTCCGTTGTGGCCATTTTCCATGCAGAGCTTGTCAGTTTGTAAAAGTGTGCAAAGATTTTAGTAACCATGACAATACAAAATAGTTTGACATTAACCCTTTGAGGACCAAGCCCAAAATGACCCAGTAGACCGCGCAAATTAAAATATTTGTGTTTTTGTTTTTTTTCTCCTCCCCTTCTAAGAGCTCTAGCACTTTCATTTTTCTATCTACAGGGCCATGTGGAGGCTTGTTTTCTTAGAGGAATAGTTGTACTTTGTATGATGTATGATGGAAGCCCAAAAATATTATTTATGAAGATATAAATTGGTGAAATCGTAAAAAAAAGAATGCAATATGGTAACTTTTGGGGGGTTCCTGTGTCTACGTAATGCACTATACAGTAAAAGCGACATGATACCATTATTCTATAGGTCAGTCCGAACACAGCCATATGCAGGTTACACAGATTCTTTAATGTTGTTGTTGTTTTTTTTTTTTTTATTCAATCCTTTTTTTTTTTGCAATTAATTAATCTATATAATAAAAATGAAAGTCTGTCTGTCTGTCCCGTATAGACTTCCAAATGCCTGAACAGTTTGACCCCAAATTTGGCACACAGATACATTGGGTGCCCGGGAAGGTTATTGCGAAGGTCCCGTCCCCACCAGATGTACAGGAGAGGAGGGGGAGGGGGAAGAGCGGCGCCCCATAGAGATGAATGGGAAAATGTCCACACTGCAAACACAGGTGATATAATTAGCTGCAGCTGCCCAGCAGTTGGCAGTTGGGAGCCTTAGCAACCAATAGGATTACTGCTTTCACAGGGAGCTGGAATGTGAATGGTTGCTAAGGCCAGCTGCCTCACAACATCCACAGAAATAACTGTAGACTCCCTACTCCATCTATACAGTACATGTATACAGGACCCCCTACTCCATCTATACAGTACATGTATACAGGACCCCCTTCTCCATCTATACAGTACATGTATACAGGACCCCCTACTCCATCTATACAGTAGTATACTTTTATCTGGTACTGTGTTTTATTGGTCTTAGTATACAGGATTTGGTCAGTAACAATATGGTGGTGATGGTAGTGGGTGTGGTGTAGCGGTAATATTTCCTTCCTATATACTGAAAATATTGGTCTTAGTGTACAGGAATTGGTCAGTAACAGTATGGCGGTAAAATGTATGGTGATAAAATTTTCTCTTCCTATAGGCTGGTGTTATTGGTAATATCTGTCTTAGAGTATATACCAATAGCATCACTTGGTCGTGAAAGGAGGGGGGGGGCCCAAGTTGACCTCTCGCACCAGGGCCCAGGAGACATTAGCTACGCCCCTGGGTGAGGGGGCAAAGATTGTGGAAGTGCAGAGATCTGGCAGCTCTCCACTCTTTCCATGTTAGCCTCTCTAACCAGCCAGGACACCCCTCTCCCCATCCTCCCCTCACCCTGTGGCCTCTGTAAACAGCCAGGATAACCCTCTCCTCTCTCCCTGTGGCCTCTGTAAACAGCCAGGACAAACCTCCACTCTCTTCCTGTCAGCCTTCCCACTCTCCCCACCTTCCCCTCTCTCCATGTCTTCTCCTCTCTCGCTGTCGGCCTTCGGGAGCAGCAAGGACACCGGAGGCATGAGGCCTCTGGTGTCCATGGCTACCATCCGGACTCTGAGATCACATCACAGAGCCCCATTGGTAAACAGAAGGAGAGTTCTCCATATTCCTTTTCTGCAGCCCTGTGGATGCTGCTGTCAACAGTTAATTTATAGAATTAACTGTAAGCATAGGAACGTGCCTCCAGTGCTGACAGTAGTGGTCGGCCTTGGCTACCACTGACAGCTGGGACCCACCTTGGATGATACAGGCACAGCTTCTCTGTGCCCGTGTCATCCAGAGGACGCCAATTATCAGGGAAGGAGGAGAAGCTCCTCCTGCTGGAGCTGCTCCCTGCATGGTGCCACAAGGCCACTGTGGCTGCTGCTCCTGGGAGCTGTTGCTCTCCTTCCTCCTCCATCCCAGATCAGCCACACCACCTCCTTCCGCCCTCTAACCTCTCTCATCCTGCTCGAGTGCTCCCTCCTTGTTCATTATGGCCTTGTCAGTGCTATCGTGTAGCAATTTTAACTTCAAATGTAAGTCCTGCTTCTGGTCTTTTTATGAGGGTCTTCAGCTACAAAAACAGTCTTTGGTCAGATCAGGGGTGGTCTTCTAAAACAGAGGCATTGTCTAAAGGAAATAATGGTTAAAAAAATCAGTCACAAAAAAAAAAAAATGTGTCTGGAAGAGGGGTGGTCTTCTCAAAGAAATGGTCTGCTCAGGAAGATTCACTGTATAGGCGAAAGGGAAAACAAATCAATTGATCAAATCAATAATTAGTAAAATCTCCTTGCCACATAAGTAACATAAATTGGATACATGTTTTTCTTAACAGCTCCTGACTGTGTATAACTTTATAGTTTCATTACTGATAATAACTGCTTAGGCAGTGTAAGAAAATATCCGTGTTCTATTGTTTACTAACAGGTTTTTTTTCTTTTACTGCCTTTTTATCTCTACTTTTCTGACTTTTCCTTTTTTTTTTAAATTATTCAATGGAGTATACAGACTCTTCGCATGTGGTTTTAATCCACTACAGTGGTTCCTCAACATACGATATTTATTGGTTCCAGGACGACCATTGGATGTTGAAAATATTGTATGTTGAGTAGTAATGAGCGAGCATGCTCGTCCGAGCTTGGTACTCATTTGAGTATTAGGGTACTAGGGTATTAGGGTGACCAGTATATTTTCTCATCTGCAGCCAGTCATCAGGTTTGCTTTATTATTTCTTAGTGCAGCCATATCCAACCTTACTGCTCACTGTCCTGTGTAAGAGGTGGCATACACCATATACATTTACACACAGACTCTATACGACTACCTCCAAAAGTAGTCTGAGTAATATATTTTCTTGGCTTGCTGTGATCTGTAGTGCAGCTATCTGTCTTGACTGTGTAGTGTCCATAAAATGGTGAACCCCAGGGGTAAGGGTCAAGGACGAGGGCACAGGGTTCCAAGCGATGCAGTAGGCGGAGGCTGTGGTTCTGAGCAGGGTGACACAGCAGCACACATTGAGGAGGGAGCAGTGGAACACCGCAGACATTCACTCCCTAGCTTCCTCTCGCAAATTACGGGGTCTCAGGGTAAACCGCTATTGAAACCACTGCAGTGTGAACAGGTGATCACGTGGATAGCAGATAATGTGTCCAGTAACTTTTCCACCACCCAGTCTTCCACGCAGTCCACCCACGCTAGCCAAGGGAGTGGAACCCTTGCTCCAACAGCTCAGCCTCCTTCCCCACAGCCTGGCCCCTCCAGGGAAAGAAGGGATTCAGATCCAACCCCATTCTCCCAGGAACTCTTTTCTGGACCCTTCTCTGAGTCTGAGCAACCAGAACAGTCGATCTGTCCCGATGCCCAAACTATGCCGCTCACGCAGTCATTGGGTGATGAGAGTGGGGATAAGCCTAGTGAAGACCGTGCTTCTGAGGGGGAGGCAAGTTCAGCCACAGGACCGGTTGGAAGAGGGATGTGTAGAGGGAGAAGAAGGGGCAGAGCGAGTAGATCAGCATCTGTTTCACCAAGTCAAACTCCCGTGGCCAGGCCTAGATGTTGGCAAGTCTGGAGGTTCTTTAAAGAAAGTGCGGATAACCGATGGACTGTAGCGTGCAACCTGTGCCATGCCAGGATCAGCAGGGGAGCCACCACTACAGCCAAACCACTACCAGCGTGCGCAGGCATATGAGTGCTAAACACCCCACTAAGTGGAACCAAAGCTGTTGAGTTACTGCAAGTCACACCCCTGCTCCTTCCATTGTGTCACGTGCTGGCTCTGTCAGTCCCCCTGCCCAGGCCCCAGCGCCTCCTACCCTACACCCACCTCTTCACCTCCACTATGCTCCACACCCTCCAGCAAGGTGTCCAAGTGCAGCGTTCAACTGTCCCTGCAGCAGACCTTTGAACGGAAGCGCAAATACACTGCCACTTACCCGCATGCACAAGCCCTAAATGTGCACATAGGCAAACTGCTGAGCATGGAAATGCTGCCCTATCGGCTGGTAGAGACAGAGGCTTTTAGGAACCTCATGGCGGTGGCTGTCCCTCGGTACTCTGTCCCCAGCCGCCACTAATTTTCACGGTGTGCTGTCCCAGCCCTACACCAGCACGTGTCAGATAACATCATCCGTGCCCTGACCAATGTGGTCAGTGACAAGGTCCACCTAACCACGGACAGGTGGACAAGTGCTGGCGGGCAGTGACACTATATCTCCCTGACGGCACATTGGGTCAACTTGGTGGAGGCTGGACAGAGTCTGACCCTGGTTCCGCTCATGTGCTGCCCACCCCGAGGATTGTGGGGCCTACCTTGGTTGCGGTCTCTCATGATTTGTATGACTCTTCCTCCTTATCGTGGTAAATACTTGAAACCAAAGTATTTTAGGAGTGATACCTTTATTGGCCAACAAAAAATTGTTAGAGCTGTGAGATTTCGGGATTAACAAAATCCCTTCGTCAGACAAGTTCACAAATAAATGACTTACAGAAACAGCACAACATTATAGGGATGTTACAAGCAAGATACATTCTGTGAATTGGGGGGGGGGGGGGGGGGGGTATATACATCACATAGATAAGCCAGGGCAATAAAAAGGACTTGTTGTAAATTAAAGCATATTTGGAAGTCCAAGATTGTTGGTCAGTTCAGTCTTATCTGTGGAGTGTGTCCATGTAGTGGGTCATAAATCCAGGTGCCAGGTTTAATCCATGTGTTAATGACTGGAATGTTTTTATCAATTTGAATTCCCACACTTTCTTCTCTCTGTCACTCTTTTATTTTGTTCTTTTTATTGTATGTCTATGTAAGTTCATTCTAGTTTGTAGTTTCTGTTTTGTTTCCCAATGTAAATCCCTGTGGGGCATCGTGTACACTTTATCATGTAGACCACATTGGAGGACGTACATGAGAAAGCATTGGTGACTGTATAGTCCCGCTGTGTATTGGGGATGTGGGGACATGTGCTGCATTTTCTGTTGTTGCAAGGGTCGACGCCAGTCTCTGTTGTTGCCGGGGAAGGTGCCAGTCTCTGATGTTGATGTCACAGCGCTTTTTACAAGGAGGTTTCTTAAATTTGGGTGTTGTTTGAATGAAAGAAGAGGTAATTCTGGGAAAATCTCTTTCAGTCTGTTGTCCCTCTGGAATATTGGTTGTAGTTCAGCAGCAATCTTTTTTAGGATCTTCATATGAGGGTTATAGGTGACCACCAATGGTACCCGGCTGCGGGACTATACAATCACCAATGCTTTCTCATGTACAACCTCCAATGTCGTCTACATGATAAAGTGTACACAATGCCCCACAGGGATTTACATTGGGGAAACAAAACAGAAATTACAAACTAGAATGAACTTACATAGACATACAATAAAAAGAAGTCTCAACACCCCTGTAGGCCAACATTTCTCAGGACTGGACCAAAGAATAACAGATTTAAAGGTCACTTCCAGAGTGACAGAGAGAGGAAAGTGGGAATTCAAATTGATAAAAACATTCCAGTCATTAACACATGGATTAAACCTGGCACCTGGATTTATGACCCACTACATGGACACACTCCACAGATAAGACTTAACCGACCAACAATCTTGGACTTCCAAATAAGCTTTAATTTACAACAAGTCCTTTTTATTGCCCTGGCTTATCTATGTGATGTATATCTCCCCCCTCACCCCCCCCCCCCCCCCCAATTCACAGATGTCTCTCCCTTCTTGCTTGTAACATCCCTAAAATGTTGTGCTGTTTCTGTAAGTCATTCATCTGTGAACTTGTCTGACGAAGGGATCTTGTGAATCCCGAAAGCTCACAGCTCTAAAAAATTTTTGTTGGCCAATAAAGGTATCACTCCTAAAAACTTTGATTTCAAGTATTTACCACGATATGGATTTTTCTGGCTAACACGGTACCGTACTATACATTTTTTTTATATCTCTTCTTCCAAAACCTCTTTCTCCTCCTCCTCTTCTTCCTCCTCCTCTCTATTACCCTCCATGAGCACGTCGCCTCCATTTCTGAGCGCTAGCTGCATCAGCACTGCGGTGGGTAAGCGCCAACAGGCTGTGTTGAAATTGCTGAGCTTAGGCGACAAGAGGCACACCGCCCAGGAGCTGTTGCAGGGCATCACAGCGCAGACCGACCTTTGGCTCGCGCCGTGGAACCTCAAATCAGGCATGGTTGTGTGTGACAACGGATGAAAACTGGTGTCGGCTCTGCAACTCGGCAGTCTCACACATGTACCATGCCTGGCCCACGTGCTCAACCTAGTGGTGCAGCGGTTCATTAAAACCTACCCCAATTTGGCTGACTTGATCACCAAGGTGCGGCGCATCTGTGTGCATTTCCGCAAGTCAACCACGGATGCTGCAACCCTTAGGGCAGTGCAAAGGCGCTTGCAACTGCTAGCTCACCAACTGCTGTGCGATGTGCCCACATGGTAGCCAGGGTTTACCAGCAACGCAGAGCCATTGTGGAATGCCAGATGTCAACCTTGGTAAGAAGCGGTAGTCAGGTCAGTCAGCTCCCTTAAATCTACAATGAGGAGTGGACATGGATGTCTGCTATCTGTCAGGTTCTCGGGGATCTTTAAAAAGTCAACATAGATGGTCGGTGGCGAAGCCGCCATTATCAGCCTCACCATCCCGCTGCTGTGTCTGCTTCAAACCTCCATGAAGTCTGAGACTTTGTCTTCATCTCAGGAGACGGGGGAAGAACATCTGCACTAGATAGCCAGACCACCCTTACGTCTGTTTCTCTGCACGCAGTAGAGGAGAAGGAAGAGGAGCAGACTGCTACCGTGACTGAAGAAGGTAACCATGCTCAATCCTTAGCTGTTGAGCATGTATGGCCTGAAGAAGAGGAATTGGTGGAGGAGGAGGAAATTGAGAATGAGTCTATTGAGGAGAGGAAATTCTTGTGTGTTGGGACCTTGGCGCACATGGCTGACTTAATGTTAGGCTGTCTTTCCTGTGACCCTTGGGTTAAAAAATTTTTTGACAACACCGATTACTGGCTGTTCACCCTCCTGGACCCTCGGTACAAGCAGATCTTCTCCACTCTCATTCCTGCCGAGGAACACAGTATGAGAGTGAATCAATATCAATAGGCCCTGGTGCAGAAGCTGAAAATTTACTTCCCATCTGGCACCACTAGTGACAGAGGACAAAGTTCTGTGAGCCAAAAAGTGGGGGAGAAGAGGGGTGGAGCAGGCAGCTTGTCAAGGGGCAGGGGAACACTTTCCAAGGCCTTTGAGTTTCATGGCACCCCAGCAAGACTATGTCACCGATTTCTAGTCTAGACAGAGTAGGGGAGGCCTTCAGAAAGATGGTGAGGGAGTACCTTGTTGACCATACCAAAGTCCTTCCCGATCACTCTGCTACATACAACTATTGGGTTGCAAAGCTGGCTAAGTGGCCCGAACTGGCGTTTTAGGCCTTGAAGGTGCTGGGCTGCCCTTCTGCTAGCGTGTTGTCAGAGCGGATCTTCAGTGCAGCTGGTGGCATCATCACTGATAAGCGTACCCGCCTGTCAACTGACAGTGGGAGGCTCACCTGCCGATTACTGGCTGTTCACCCTCCTGGACCCTCGGTACAAGCAGAACTTTTCTACTCTCATTCCTGCCAAGGAACGCAGTATGAGAGTGAATCAATATCAACAGGCCCTGGTGCAGAAGCTGAAAATTTGCTTCCCATCTGACACCACTAGCGACAGAGGACAAAGTTCTGTGGGCCAAAAAGCGGGGGAGAGGAGGGGTGGAGCAGGCAGCTTGTCAAGGGGCAGGGGAACACTCTCCAAGGCCTTTGACAGTTTCATGGCACCCCAGCAAGACTATGTCACCGGTTTCTAGTCTAGACAGAGTAGGGGGAGGCCTTCAGAAAGATGGTGAGGGAGTACCTTGTTGACCATACCAAAGTCCTTCCCGATCACTCTGCTACATACAACTATTGGGTTGCATAGCTGGCTACGTGGCCCGAACTGGCGTTTTACACCTTGGAGGTGCTGGGCTGCCCTGCCGCTAGCATGTTGTCAGAGCGGGTCTTCCGTGCAGCTGGTGCAATAATCACTGATAAGCGTACTCGCTGACAGTGGGAGGCTCACCTGCTACCTCCTACAGCTTCTACCTTGATCACTCTGTCCTCACCGCCATGCTGTGTCTGACATAATTTTTGGGAGGCTCACCTGCTACCGCTTCTACCTTGGTCACTCTGTCCTCACCGCTATGCTGTGTCTGGCATAATTTGTGTTAGGCTCACCTGTACTGCTTCTACCTCAGTCACTCGGTCCTCACTGCCATAATTTTTGGAAGGCTCACTTGCTATCTCAGTTTTAATGGTTCCCTGTGTTCTCACTGCCATGCTGTGTTATGCTGAATTTTTGGGTGGTTTATATGCTACCTCTGTTTTAATGGTTCACTGTGTCCTCACCGCTAATCTGTGTCAGGCTAAATTTTGGGGTGGTTCATATGCTACCTTTGTTTTAATGGTTCCCTGTGTTCTCACCGCCATCCTGTGTCAGGCTAGATTTTGGGGTGGTTCATATGCTACCTCTGTTTTAATGGTTCACTTTGTGATCACTGCCATGCTGTTGCCCAGAATTTGGCGTAATGGTGCAATTAGGCAGCCTCAGAGGCATCCATGCATGCTTCCCCTGCTGTTTCCTGTGCTGTTTCCATCATTTTCTGAGGTTGACACGTTTTCACTCAACCTTCCCTGTGCCGAGCTTGGGTCCCCTGAAAAAATACTTGAGTTTCACATTGACTTCAAACGGGTTCGTTACTCGAACAGAGTAATAAACAGCCAACCAGTGCATGCATGTCACTAATACTGGGGTTTTATCAGTAAAATGGCAAATTTCATTGGTTGATCATCTTGTTATTCACATGTGCCTCAGATCCTGACTTTCTGTGGCATTGTATGTTGAGTTATGTCTGGTCTCAAATTACAATGGTCCAAAAAGGACCATTTTATGTTGAAAATATTGTATCCAGAGGCCATTGTAAGTTGAGGGACCACTGTATATTTAACAATCGTTATCAATCATTACTAGTGCCTAGCCTTGAGGGCGTATTCAGTATTCGAATGTTTTTTCAGAGCTCTGCTGTCTTCAATATATTTTCTGTTGATAGTGGGGAGGGGGTATGAATTAAAGAGGAATGGTCTGCAGGTTAGACGACTCTTACCTGCTGATAGCGCCCCCCCCCCCCCCCAATGTGCACAGGGCACAGTAGAGGAAGGTAAGTCTGTTAACTTCATCCTAGGCACAGTTCCTGTGCTGTTGACAGTGTAACCCTTGGTCCGGAGAACTGGTAGGAGCACTGCCCCGTGTGCGAGCCAGCCTGCTTCTTCTAATAATAATCAATGGAGGTTGTGGGCTGGCTCACGCTCTGAAGGCAGGGCAGTGGTCCTAACAATGTTCAGGACTGAGGGTTACACAGCTAACAGCATGGGAATCGGTAAGAGACATACTTTCCTCCTCTGCACCCTGTGCACAATAGGGACATATCAGAGGGTTAGATTTGTCTAACCTGCTGATAGTTTCCCTCCAAAGCTTGCCAGAATGATCTTTAGATCAAAAAAGAAAAAGTAACGTTATAGGAAACGTGATATATGACAATCCATAAAGGTTAACAAGTAAGTGATAACAAGAGCAACAAGTGGTGGGGAAGGAGTAATAGTCCTGACTATGAGTTTGCAATTTATAAAGAGTAAGAAGTAAAGATGAGCCAACCGGTTCGGCTGGTATGGGATCCGGTTCGGATTTTTCCCAAAGTCCGAGTCCGGTTGGATTCGGATTTTTGGAAGTCCGCTCCGAATTTCCTTTTCTTGCTTCCTAAAATGGCGGCCGCCATTTTAGAAAGCAGGAAGTGTTCCGGGTGAGAAAAGCGCTTTCCCATGATGCCCTGGACACATCCCAGCAGGGATCCTGCACAGGGACCTTGCCCACCCCCTGTGTGACATCCGTATTGCTTTAAGAGGAGCGGTCACATGAACGCACGACGCAGTCTGCAGAGAGAGAGGAAGGAGACTGTTATCAGTGCACAGAGCTCGTCAGTGACAAAATGCTGCTGATGCAGTACGCTGCTATACTGACTACTGAGAAGATATTGTACAAAAGCAAAGACCAAAAAATTATGAGGAAAACAGAGAGAAGAAACATATAGTGATTGAGAGAGAAAAATAGAGAGGGCGAAAGATAGATAGATTAGGCATAGGAGAGCAAAGGGTGCTCTCCTATGCCTAAAAACGTGCTCTACAGATATATAAGTACTATACTGTCACCCTTGCGAAAGTGTATATGACGTAGGTGTTATCCTGAGGCACAAATATACCTTGTGCATGTGTGTAGAATAAAACTCTAAAAAAATAGTGCTCTACAGATATTCCAAGTACAATAGCTAGATCCTTGAGAGAGTGTATATGACATACATGTTATCCTAATACACAAATATACTGTTATGGTCAGTATGGCAAAGGCAGTCTGACAAGACACGGACAGTGAGCCCTGAGCTGACCCCACCCACTGACCCTGCCTAATTGCCACGGACGGCCCTAAACGGCCCGGACAACCACGGAGTCGGTCCCTACACTGAATAGGTGCGACACACAGAGCACGGACAGACAAACAAAACACAATAAGAGGTGTCAGACAAACCAGGTCAGCAACAGTCGAGCGGCGAAGTACAAAAACAGCAAACAGGAGAATAGTCGAGGTCAAATGCAGAAGGTCCAGAATACAGAGATCAGTGTAACTAAACAGGGAGCTGAGCAGGCGAGTGAACTCTAATAGTCAGCAGGGAAGGGAGAAACTTGCTGCTTTTTATCTGAGATCAGAGACTAAGTCCAGCAGATAATTGGACCAGCCCTGATCCCAGCAGCAAGTTCAGCTGAGAAGATCAAGCAGAGCAGTAACCCCTGCACTGCCAGGAGTCTGCCAGGAAAAGCGGGTGTGGCTGGCAAATACAACACAATTCAGACAGAGTAAAAAGAAAAACACAGACAAACTCAGCGCTTCCTCGACCGCCCGGCACGGACCGAGGAGCGCAAAGTCATATTCCTAACAGTACCCCCCCTCTTATGAGGGGCCACTGGACCCTCACTCAAAGGACCAGGCTTAGAGGGGTTACGGGCATGAAACTGCCGGATAAGGCGTGAGGCATGTATGTCCTTACTGGCAACCCAAGTATTTTCCTCGGGACCAAATCCTTTCCACTGGACAAGATATTGGATGGAATTTTGAACTTGGCGAGAGTCCAAAATCTTGTCCACCTCAAACTCCAGCTCACCTTGGATGACCAGAGGAGCAGGGAGGACTGCTGGAAGCACAGGAACTACATATTTTTTTAACAATGATTTATGAAAGACATTGTGAATCCTCATATTATTGGGTAACTGTAGGCGGAAGGACACAGGATTAATGACTTCTGTAATTAGATAAGGACCAATGTATTTAGGTGCTAATTTCCCAGAAGGGACTCTGAGCTTAAGATTTCTCGTGGAGAGCCACACCTTGTCCCCTACCTGATATTCATGGCCAGATATACGTCTTTTATTAGCTTGTATGCTAGACAACCTCTGGGCCTTAGTCAGGCTCACAAGAGCCTGGGCCCAGACTGTGCACAGTCTTTGATAGATAACTTCAGCTGAAGGATTTACAGACTCTGGAGAGTGAGCCGACGAATACCTGGGATTATACCCATAATTGCAAAAGAAAGGCGACATTTTGGTAGGCTGACTATTCTGTTATGGTCAGTATGGCAAAGGCAGTCTGACAAGACACGGACAGTGAGCCCTGAGCTGACCCCACCCACTGACCCTGCCTAATTGCCACGGACGGCCCTAAACGGCCCGGACAACCACGGAGTCGGTCCCTACACTGAATAGGTGCGACACACAGAGCACGGACAGACAAACAAAACACAATAAGAGGTGTCAGACAAACCAGGTCAGCAACAGTCGAGCGGCGAAGTACAAAAACAGCAAACAGGAGAATAGTCGAGGTCAAATGCAGAAGGTCCAGAATACAGAGATCAGTGTAACTAAACAGGGAGCTAAGCAGGCGAGTGAACTCTAATAGTCAGCAGGGAAGGGAGAAACTTGCTGCTTTTTATCTGAGATCAGAGACTAAGTCCAGCAGATAATTGGACCAGCCCTGATCCCAGCAGCAAGTTCAGCTGAGAAGATCAAGCAGAGCAGTAACCCCTGCACTGCCAGGAGTCTGCCAGGAAAAGCGGGTGTGGCTGGCAAATACAAAACAATTCAGACAGAGTAAAAAGAAAAACACAGACAAACTCAGCGCTTCCTCGACCGCCCGGCACGGACCGAGGAGCGCAAAGTCATATTCCTAACATATACCTTGTGCATGTGTGTAGAATAACTCTAAAAAAAAAGTGCTATACAGATATACAAGTACTATAGTTGGACCCTTGCGAGAGTGTACTAGAGAGACTGCTCCGTCACTGCATTTGTGACCTTTTTCCTGCATAGACCTTGTAATGGTGAATATTGAAGTCTAAAAAAAAAATTGACTTTGAGATATTGAAAAGATAATGGTGTTACTGACATGTAGAGCCCTAAATTCAACCAAATACATTACCCCCGTATCATATAGATGCTTTAAACTATGAAATCCGCAGAAATCTGAAATTCGATCGAACCAAACTTTTCAAAAAATCCAGAAGTCCGGTCGGAACGAACTTTTGAAAAGTTCACTCATCTCTAATAAGAAGATCATAGAAGATTAGAGATGAGCAAAATGACCATAGGGGCTTATACTCAATAATAAAAACATGATATTACAGGCCTTATTCTGTACTTACTATGTTATCTCATTTCATTCTAGAAACACTCCTTCTGTGCGTGACTAAGGATTATGAGATCCAAGTTGGCTTACCACCCCGGAATCATAAAGATAGTTTTAAGAAGAGAGCAAACATTGTGGGAAAGGTTGACCAGATCAGAAACTTAGCCTGCAGCCCAGATGGGGAGATCTTCTGCGTCCGCTCTGGTGACCTGTACAGAGGCCCACTGCCCTCCAAGAAAGATCTTGATTGGTTCACGGTGGCTAGAAGAGTTGGAAAAGCTGACTGGGACAAAGCTGCACGTCTTTTTTTTCACCCCGATGGAGATTTATATTGTGTCACTATCCGTGGAGAATTGTATAGGGGTCCCCAACCAGATAATGAGAATAAACCTTGGTTCTATGATCAGGCAACAAAGATAGGAAAGAAGGGTTGGGAGTATTATTTTAAACTGGGTTTTGATCCAGCAGGAAATCTGTATAGTATATACAATAACAGATTATACACAGGACCTCCACCTACTGATAAAAATCCAGAATTTCAAAAAACCATGCTTGGAGTACAAGGATGGAGTAGGCTCACTGGCTTTTTGGGCGTTACTAAAGATAATAAGCTGTGGGCTGTAGATGAACACAATGGAAACATCTATAGAGGAGACATACCAACACCAGAAAACCTAATGTATATCTACAAAGCTGATATTGTAGGATTTGGATTTAATAACTATAGATTTTTGACTTTTACAAAGGACAAAACAATTCATAGTGTTATCAGCTTTGAATTCCTGGTTGAAGAGGGGGAAGTGACATCTGAAAAACCTCACCATTTACAGACTGAGGACTACGCCAACAAAGATAGCAATACACCTCTGAGAAGAACTTTTACGTAAGTACTGTCCTACAAGCTGGTGTAACTCTTTGGCCCTATTACACGGGAAGATTATCGTACAAAAAATTGTTATATCATTCAAATTTAAACGTTAATCGTTCTGTGTAATTGCAGGCAACAATCAAAAATCGCGTGTGTGTCGTTGATCTTTGATTTAGATCTGAACCTAAAATGATCGTTTATCGCTCGCTAATCATTCACTTTAATTACACGTTCGTTCGCTCAAGTTCCGCATTTGTTCAGTAATCATTTAGTGTAATTGCACAATGTTCATTGTTTTGCTGGGATCAGAAGGAGTAAATGTTCTTAGTAACGATCGCAATAACGATCATAGTAACGATCGTAACTAACGACCATTGTTCTGTGTAATATGGTGAACGATTTTAGGTTAACGATACACAATCTCGTTTGCGATAGTTTATTGTTAGTCGGTAATCATTAAAAATCTCTACAAGTAATAGGACCCTTAGAGGCAGCCCTAGTAATTACTGCAAGAGATGGTGACAGTGGTGACAGATCCTATATAAGGCGAAGATCACATCTACAGTATGCACGGGTGTGGTATAAGGCTGGGTTCACACTGCATTCTTCAACTACATTTTTGAGTATGCTACAAAAATGGAGAAAAAATTATAATTTTTTTTTTATAGTTGAACAATTGCATCCGTTTTTGCATCCTTTTTTTATCTGTTTTTTTCTCTGCATAAAACCTATACATTAAAAGGACTGAAAAAAGCGCAGCGTTAACCCAGTCTAAGCCATGCCATTGCTTTTAGAGCACAGTGGTGGTTTGTAACCTAGACAACTAGCTATGAACAATGGAAGCTTGGGCAGACACAGGTTGTAGAGGGCCACTATGCAAAAAAATCATACAATCATAACCTAATCATACTGTCACCCTCCTGCCTTAAGGTTTCAATAATTTTTTATTGACAACATTTTCAAAAGTTTTTTGACAATACAACCAGTTTGAGCAGATATAGAATGCTGAAACAGATATGCAGAGGTAAGCTCTAAAAAGAATACAGTATGAGATATGTAGAAGTAAGCAATAAAGACTCTCAAACATCACACAAAACAAAATGCAAAGTAACAAGCGCTACTAGAGATGGGAGCTGCTGATCCAGTAGGGGTATAAGCGCGGTGGTGTATTCTACTGAATAAACCAAATATTGAGTGCAGCCTCTACTAACAAAGTAATAAAATAAAGATTAAGCTAAGTTAAGGATAACTCTGTAGGGCCCAAAGCTATCAACTAAGATATTTGTGGCATGGCGCAGTCTGGTTACAGGGAGGGCTTTAGCATAGCTGAAATCTGTCGCACATAGCCGGAGCTGCATAACTTAGTGGGTGCAAATCAGGAAAATTGTTGCTTTGGCATTGCTATATAAAACCAGCTAAAAGCAGGGTATCACTGCGCATAAACAAGGCAAGAGTAATGGACATCAACGCGGGGAGTATCAGGAAGAGCATCAATACAAACAAACATCTAAACAAGCGTTTTTATGACGCAACACAGACAATGCTAACTCTAGATGGAAAATGAGTTAGAGATGTGGGGCACTGAGTCCGTTTAAAACCGAGGAGGAAGTATGGGGAGATGGTACAATAAGTTCTGCCAGCCTGCAGGTCGCTAAAATGTTAGGATGCAATGTTACAGTTACAATCATGGGTTCTCAATCAGAAGATCCTCTTCTCTCAGCCAGCGATGATGTGGAGACTCAATGTTGACCATGCTCAATGTTCCACTCATCCAAAAGAGAAAGGCCTGTCTGCAGGTCGTCTACGATGAAAGTTTCAGCTCCTTTGGAAACATGCAAGCGTCCCGGGGAAGCCCATTTATAGCGTACATGATTGTCCGATGTAAATGGGGCCAGTGATTTGCGCCACCTGAGCGTAGCCGCTGACAGATCTGGGTAAACCGATATCGCTTCTTGTTTATTTGCGAAGCCGTTACGCTTCCTGGTAGCTGCAAGAATTGCCTTCTTAACATTGAAGTGGTGCAATCTGACAATAGTGTCTCTAGGGACAGCAGTAGGTAATTGTTTAGGTCAGGGTATACGTCGTATCCAGTCTATGGTAAGCTCCTCAGGGGAGCAGGCAGGTAAAAGGTCCTTGAAAAGAGTCTGGACAAATTCAGGCAAATCAGGAGCCAAAACAGATTCCGGAATCCCTCTTATTTTTATATTATTGATTCTAGAACGATCGTCTACCTGGGTTAATGTAGTACGCAGGTGATTCACTTCTGTATCTAAGCCCCGGTAGTCATCCTTTAAGGTGTTGTATTTATCAATAACTTCTGCCATAGTGTCTTCCAATCTTTGGACTTTTTGAGCTATAGCATGAATGGTTTCCAGATATGGCTTGAGAAAGGCTTGTCCGTTGTTATACAAGCCAAAACGCGTTGCCTGAATAAACCGTTGCTGTTTACTATTAATATACCGGTGGATGTCGTATATTGGATAATTTACTGTACAGCTGCGCCACTTTCATTCAAGGGAGTATACTAGACTCTGTCGGTCCTATGACAATCCTCATACTTCTATTCTTAATAGTAAATCCATCGTTAATGGAAGAAATCAGCATAAGAAGGATTTGTCTCAAAGAGTCGGGTTCCAAAGGAGCAGATATGTCACACAAAACATCAAGCCACCTAGTCGTCGCTGTGTCAATGGCGACAGATGGGAAGCAAACGGCAGAAGATCTCGGGGGCTGGGAGGGTATGTGAGCAGCATTATCAGCAACTGGGGCCTCCGGAGATCTGGGTGTAGTGGGAGGGCTAGGAATAGCTGGCCCTGGAAACTTCACAGAAGAGCGTTTCCACCGGCGGCGCCGTGTGGAAGCTGCTGTAGCAGGCGGTGATGGCTGCTGATTAATGGCAGAGGGGAGACTTATGTTTGTCTGCCCCGATGCGTGATGTCTCGGGCTTTGCGGTAAACTGGTGGGCGCCGGCAAAGCTTCCTCCTGATGTCGCTCTGCTGTCTCAGTCTCTGCCGGAGAGGCCTGCCACGCCGCTCCAGCAGCTGCGGTTAGAAAGTCCAGGAACGGAGCAGCTAGCAGCGAGGAGGAGTGGGGAAGTGGTGGGGAGAGACACTTGCTGTCTTCTCCGGGCAACTGCCATTGCTTTCCACGATGTGACAGTCATATTGCGGGAAAGGCTGAGAGTTGTGGTCCGTCAGGATGTAAAAAAGAATAAGTCCAATCGATGAAGTAGTAGCTGAGTGAAAGCTAGTGCAGGAGCTCTGCGGAACACGTCCTCTCTCCTCGATGGCTGAACCACGCCCCCCACCCTCCTGCCTTAAAGCGTCACTGTCGTTTTAATTTTTTTTTCCCTAAACTAATAGATCAATTGATTTTGAGACTTTTTCTGATATAGTTTATTTTCATTTTATCACCCTGCAAATCATCTTTTTACATTTCTTCACTAGAGGGTGCTGTTTCATAGTTTTAGCCTCCACTTTTCAAAATGTAAAAATCTCGACTGTTTCTGTTAAAAAAAAAGTCGAGATTGCTGTAGTCCCTCCCTCCTGCGCGTTCCTGTGTCATTTGATTGATAGCCTACACGAGCGTGCTCTCATATACATATCTAGACTACGCAAAGGACCATGCATGTAGCCTGCTAATGTTAGGTATTTATTTTATATTACCCCTTCCTCCCACTCCGTGCTCTGGCCAGTGCTGTGTACTAAGTCCCCCCCCCTTTGATCTGTTCAGTGCCACTACCCCCCTCCCACCCCATGCTTTGTCCGGTGCCGCTCATCCCCACCCCATGCTCGGTCCCGTGACCCTCACCCCTCCACCGTGTGCTCTGTCCGCTGCCGCTCAGCCCTTCAGCCCATGCTCTGACTGGTGACCATCACCCCTCCACCGTGTGCTCTGTCCGCTGCCGCTCAGCCCTTCAGCCCATGCTCTGACCGGTCATCCTCACCCCTCCAACATGTGCTCTGTCCGCTGCCGCTCAGCCCTTCAGCCCATGTTCTGACTGGTGACCATCACCCCTCCACCGTGTGCTCTGTCCGCTGACTCTCACCTCCGCCACCTAGCCAGGATATTGTGGATTAATCATATCTTTATCCAGTGGGGTGCACACTCTGTACCATAGAGTGTTGTGCTTTATATTTTAAATTGTTTTTATGGTTTTCTTGTGCTTTCTGCTCAATAAATTTTGTTAGTTTTCTAGTATTTTGGTGTGCACATGTTTATTATACATGCCCCTTTTTCTTCTTTTTTGCTTTATTGTGTCTTTGGCATGTCTGTAGCACCCAGCATTCTATATGCTTGTATCCAGTACTGCCCATTTTTCTAGTATTTGTCCTGGTGACTCTTCATCTCCACAGAATCAAATAAACATTTTAGGCTCCATACTCCAGCATTATCCTTACATCTATACAAAGTCCCCATCTATATTGCCCATAGTGTGACAGTCCCACTTTGTGCCTCCATGTAGTATATAGACCCAATTTGGGTCCTACAATAGTATATAGGCCCCTCAATGCCCTGACATGGTAGTAAAGCTACCTCTCTACCCCCATATAATAGTTATGTCTACCAGTGGATGGAAGAAAAAGAACAGGTATATCAGAGAAGAACACAAAAACACAGAAAAATGCAATAGCTCACCGAATTGGCAAGATACAGCCCCAATACATATATGAAAATAGCTAAAAGTAGCCCCCCCCCCCCCCAAGTGCCAAAACAAGTGCCACAAAAATAATGATTTTAATATCTGTATAATTTTCATATCTGTATTGGGTCTTCATCTTGCCATTGAGGTGAGCTATTGCATTTTTTGGGTTTGCAATTTCAGCCATGGCAACGTGCTCCTGCCTAGTCTGAATGGTGTTGTAGGAGAGCTGACCAAATTTGTCTTTTTTTTTTGTGGCTGCCTCTACTTGGTCATGCACTCCACCCATCCCATCCAGGTGGTTAATATTTTTTCCAGTATTAGATGGATCCCAAATGCCCAGAGCATAGGCCTATTATATGCCATGGAGAGGCCGGAGTACAGTGTAGGCCCATCCTGAGCATGAGGCCACCTTATTGTTGGTGGGATGGTTTACACTATTTGCAAATGGTAACCAATAGCCTCATTATTTTGGATTTTTTTTTTAGCAGTTAAGGGGGATAAATGCCACCTTCTATTACTTTACTTCGTAATAGAAGGTGGCATTTCTGTTACTATGCTCACTAGAAGCGTAGCACACTACGCTCTATGCTCTTTGAGCTTCGGGCTTCATTTTAACATAATATTCAGTCTGCCTTGCTAGGAGGGCAGAAAGAACTCAGACCTGAGGGAACGCACCTCACCTAAAATGGTGGACTTTGCCAAAGCCCATAACACTGTGGAAGATGTTAGTATAGCTTTAGAAGACCAAGTAGAAGCTTTGAAGTTAAAAATGGCTGACCTGGAGGACAGGTTGCGCCGCAACAATGTGCAGTTTAGAAGTATACCTGAAGCCATTAAAACAGATCAATTACAGGAATTTTTGACAGATTTATTTGTGGCGTTGATTCCAGACGCACAACTTCTTACTAAAGACCGAGTACACCGCATTTTGAAGCCCAAAGCACTGCCACAAACCACACAAAGGGATGTGATTGCAAGGCTTCATTTTTGCCAATTTAAAGATAAGCTTATGTATGCCGCAAGCATTGCCACAGAACTGCCTGATCGTTTCAAGGACATACAACTGATCTGTCCACAGTTACCTTGTGGTTTGTGGTTGCCATTAAGGTCCTCAGGGAACACAAATTCCATACAAGTGGGACTTCCCAATTAAGGTTATAGTGACCTGGGGAGGTACCAAGCATATTGCTACTCAACCGTCACAAGTCCTGCAATGGCTCAAACAATGGACCATCCCACCTGGTTCATCACAAGCTGCCATACGTCCAGATGCTCGCTCCCCACCACGTCATATGGATGAAGAAGGGACAGTGGTGCCCACTCGACAAAAGACAATTCCTCGCTCAAGTTAGATTTGTATGAGAGTTTTCTCTCTTAAAACTTTAAATTCTGCTTAAACTTACTGTTGTGGAAGGTTTAAGAAGGTAGGGGAGTTTTAATAATGGGGATGGGGGGGGGGGATTCTGTCTATATATAATTTTGATGGTTATTACAATAAGCAATTTGAGTACAGATGACCGATATTCAGTATCTTGTCTGACTTAGTTCTGTTTATGACAATTTTGTCTCCCACTACCTTAAACCTCTAATTTGCTGAACCCTTCCACACGTGTTGTTTGTAGCTTTATACAGTAGCTGAGTCTGGCTGCAGGCGGCAGTGGTTGCTTCGGGAAACCTTTTTCCCTGCTCGTTATATTATCCACCCCCTTCTTGGAAGTTGTTCACTGGCCTGTTATGTGTGTTTTCTAATTCTTTTGGTTTTATTTGTTCTACATTTTGTTTGTCTGTTTGTTCAGTTTCTCTATTATGTTTCCAATTCTGTTCTTCGCCTGCTTTCTTCCTTAATACGTGGGTCCATTTAAGTCATTTGGCAGAGAATATACTTACCTGATGTTATGATGATCCAAATAATGTCCATTAATGTTAAAGGCTTAAACAGTCCATTCAAACATTCACAGTTTTGGAAAGAAAGTGTGCGATCCCAGGCGGACATTGTATATGCTCAAGAGACACAACGGACTCTCTTGCCTTTTCTAGTTATTTGTCTACTGAATAATATACCGTACACTCTAGTCTCAGTATACGCACTCAATTCTGGACAAACCAAGTTTGTTCGTGAATTACTTGGAATTGTGACTAAATGCAAAGGTTCTCTTATTATAGGAGGAGATTTTAATAAAACCTTATGGCCTGCCCTAGACTCTTCCTCATTTCGCGGTTCTGTTGAACCATCCAATTTTTACCATCTCCCTCAGAAGGAGGACCTATTAGATTTCTCCTATTACTCACATCCCCACGCTACATTCTCCTGCATAATGAGTTGGACAACTTGAGGAATGACTCCGTGACTCCACAACCCTCCCAGGAGGCTACAGAGTCCTTAGCTCTCCCCTCGCTTTCAGACGCACAATGGGAATCTTTAGCAGCCCCCTTTACATTGTCTCAAGTTACCAGAGCTATTTCTTCCTTTATAACTCATAAAGCCCCAGGGCCTTATGAGCTCTCTAACAAGTACTACAAAACCTTTTGCTCTATTCTTTCCTCACTTCTTTTACGTACCTTCTTAAACATACAATCCACTGGTATTATCCCTCCTGAGATGGTTCGCGCCAGGGAAACCCCCTGATAAACTGGGCAATTTTCACCCCACATTCCTGTTTAATACAGACCCACTGGAATCAATAACTTTTGAAACATCTAATGATTTTTTTTATAACAGTTAAAAAAGAAAACAATAAAAATTAGGCATGGAGATATTTATATTTATATGTTTCCTTGTATTTTAGTATGAAATTTTACACATTGATATATCATATCATATTAACCATCCAATTTGGGTTAAGATTTCTCAACCATACTATAAGTGTAGATGTTTGGTAACCATAGGTTAAGACCATAACTGAGAGCTCCTATAGTCAGCCATAGAGTAAGGTCCTGTGATAAAAACAATGTATCAGGGAATGTAACCCGGAGTGAAAGTGAGTGACGGTAATTATATTCTAACTAATGGGATTGTGTGAAATCTCCCACCATGAACCTGACCTTATATTGCTGTTTTTGTTCTGTCAGGCTCAGTGAATCTGTGATGGATAGCAGCACTTTTTCCCATGAACATGGATTTACGTTTGGAGTCGGAATGGAGACTACTGTTACAGCAGGAATTCCTAAAGTTGCTGAAGAAAAAGTGAAAATTACCATGAATATGAGCACTACCAACAACTGGAAACTTACAGAGACTAATGAAACCACGGTAAGTCATTACACTACATTACACTATAAAAATACATGGCTGGTCTTTGGGTAATTTAGAATGGGGTAAACATGAATGTAAATGAAATCTCATTCTTTATAATGCTACCCAACTGGTTTCCATCTGTAATCTTGACATGGAGGTCTGGACTGAAGGACACCTCGAGTGGTCCTGTAATGCTGGAGGGAGCGAGGACATATTACATGCAGTATAGACTGTAGTAGTGTGGACGGCTGTAGTCAGGTAAAGACTGGAGATATCCAGCAGAAGATCATACAACTAGAGGAGAACAAACAGTATGAATCCAATTTATGTTATCTAGAAATGCAGGAGTTCTGCAGTCTAGGTGGCCCAATTCCCAGAGGTCTGGTATTTTTGGTAGTTTCATCATCTCGTGATATAACAAAAATTTTACTAAAATTAATTTAAATGCACAAAATACATATTCAAGAATACAGCTGGGGAATAAAAGCTAGATGAGAAGTCAACTTACCTCAGGAAAAAGTCGATGGGGAGACCAAAAAAAACTTTATTTCCAATCTTGGTCTTCTCATAATATTCGGTGATTAACCCCTTAAGGACCGAGCCAATTTCCATTTTTGCGCTTTCGTTTTTTCCTCCTTGTGCTTAACCCCTTAATGGCCTTAAGGACTGGACCAGATTTCAGGAATATGACCAGTGTCACTTTATCCATTAATAACTTCGGGATGCTTTTACCTACCCGGCTGATTCTGAGACTGTTTTCTCGTGACATGTTATACTTTATATTTCTGGTAAAATTGAGTTGATACTTACAGCCTATCTTTATGAAAACCCCCAAAATAAAGTGAAACATTTTGAAAAATTTCATTTTTCTAACTTTGAAATGTTGTGCTTGTAAGGAAAATGGATATGCCACATAAATTAGATAAGAAATAGCATTAGCAATATGTCTACTTTATGTTGGCAGCATTTATTAAACTTGCGTTCAATTGTTTAAGACTATAGAAAGCTTCAAAGTTTGGCAGCATTTTTCCAAATTTTCACAAGAATTTAAAAATCTAATTTTTTAAGGGACCAGTTCACGTTTGAAGTGTATTTGAGGAGGCTGTATACTATGAAGCCCCACAAAGCACCCCATTTCAGAAACTGCACCCCCCAAACTGTTCAAAATCAATTCCAGGAATTTTTTTTAGGTGAGTCACAGAAATAAAATCTGTGTTAGAAAATAGAAAATTTCAATTTTCTTTGCAGAAATTATATTGTGATCCAATATCTCTCTTAATAGAAAACCTATTTTCAGAGAAATGCACCCTAATTTGTATTGCCCCATTTCTGCAGTTTATAGAATTATATGATATGTGGCCCTATTGCACTATTTGACGCAGACGTAAAGGAGCGCCTAGTGAATTTTGAAGCCTCCTTACAATTGCCCAATTTTCAAAGTACCACTTCTGGTTGGCAGAGGCTCTGGGGTGCCAAAACCTAACAAACACCCCAAAAGGGACACCATTTAGGAAACTACCCCCCTAGAGGAATGTAACAAGGGGTATAGTGAGCATATGGTCCCCACTGGTGACAGGCACAATGTGCTGTGAAATTGAAAAAAATTTTTTTTTACACTAAAACTTGGTCTAGCCTTAAATATTTCAGGTTGACAAGGGGTTAAAAAGAAAAAAAAAACATAAAACTTGTAGAGAAATCTCCCCCGAGTACAAATATGCCCCACACGTGGACACAAAGTGCAAAGCCGGCACATGGAAAGCCTCCAAAGGGAAGGAGCGCAATTTGGATTTTGGAAGCTGGATTTGGCCAGAATGGTTTGCAGAGCCCCCGTGCTGCCAAAACATTATAAACCCCCAAGTGACCCCATTATGGAAACTACACCCCTCAAAGAATGTAACAAGAAGTATAATGAACAAATGGACCCCACTGGTGACAGACACAATGTGCAGTTAAAATGAATTGAAAAATTAAATTTTTTACACTAAAATGTTGGTGTAACTTTGAATTTTTCATGTTCACAAGCTGTTAAAAGAAAAAATAAATCACTAATCATGTAGAGCAATTCCCCCCGATTACAGGAGTACCCCACATGTGGACACAAAGTGCAAAGCCGGTGCACGGAAAGCCTCCAAAGGGAGGGAGTGCAATTTGGAAGCTGGATTTGGCCAGAATGGAGGACAAAGACCATGTCGGGTTCGCAGAGCCCCCGTGCTGCCAAAACATTGTAAACCCCCCACAAGTGACCCCAACGAACTCAGGAATCTGTGGCTCGTACAGAGTGGGGGTCACTTGAGGGGGTTTGTGGGCTTCCAGAGGCCTAGTCCTGGGGCGGCGCCTTGGGGGCTTGTCATCACTAAATGATGATGATGAGGAGGAAGAAGAGGAAAGAAGAAGGAACGAGGGATCCTCCTCTTCTCCCTCACTGATTGTCTCAGTATCGGGGCAATCCAGGCATATCCCTCCTCAGACGAGAACAACCTGTGTGCTTTTTTATTGTTTTTTTCTTTCGGATGCCTTGACACAACGGATCCGCAGCAGATTTCACGCTGCGGATTCGCAGTGAAATCCACTGTGGATCCAGTGTCGGTGCATCCCTATCAGAATACATTTATGCAGCGGAATTGACATCCCCCCGTCGGCCGGAGCATACGTCACCTGCTTCCCGCTCCGGCTTGCTTCGGGGCTCCCGGCGTCTGCTCACCCCGCGCAGCCAATCAGTGTGCTGCCCCGCCGCAGCCACTGATTGGCTAAGCCAGAAGTCTCCTGCCGAGAACCCCCGAAGCAAGCCGGAGTGGGGAGGAGGCGATGTATGCTCCAGCCGCTTGGGGGTTAACTTACATACACGCAGCAGGATGTCAATCCCGCTGCGTGTATGTATTCTGATAGGGATGCACTCCGCTGCGGATCTGGTGTGAAGGCACCCTTAGAGGGTTGTGGAAGTGTGGAAAAAGGAAAGGGTGGCAGGAGAGGGTAAGAGGAGAGGAGAGAGGGTAAGAGGAGAGGGTGGCAGGAGAGGAGAGAGGGTAAGAGGAGAGGGTGGCAGCAAAGAGGGGCGGCAGGACGAAGGGAAGAGGGTAAGAGGAGAGGGTAAAAAGAGATAGGAGAGGGTGGCAGGGGAGGGGAGAGGGTGGCAGGAGAGGAGAGAGGGTAAGAGGAGAGGGTGGCAGGACGGAGGGGAGAGGGTAAGAGGGGAGAGGAGAGGGTGGCAGCAGAGAGGGTGGCAGGAGAGGGGAGGCAGGACAGATGGTAAGAAATGAGAGAGGGTGGCAGCGGAAAGGGGAGAGGGTGGCAAGAGGAGACGTTGGCAGGACGGAGGGTGGTAACGGAGGGGGTCGCAGGAGAGAGTGTAGGTGGCAGGAGAGAGGGTGGGTGACAGCAAGGAGGGTGGGTGGCAGGAGAGGGGCGGCAGGAAAAAGAGAAGAGAGGGTGACAGCGGAGAGGGTGGCCGGAGAGAGGGTGGGTGGCAGTCAGGAGAGGTTGGGTGGCAGCAGGGAGGGAGGGTGGCAGCAGAGAGGGAGGGTGGATGGGTGGCAGCAGGGATGGACGGTGGGAGGCAGCAGGGAAGGAGGGTGGGTGGATGGCAGCAGGGAAGCAGGGTGGGTGGCAGCAGGGAAGGATGGTAGGTGGCTGGGTGGCAGCAGGGAGGGAGGGTGGCAGCAGGGAGGAAGGGTGGGTGGCAGAAGGGATGGTGGGTAATTGGCAGCAGGGAGGGTGGGTGATTGGCATGAGGGATGGCAGCAGGGAGGGAGAGTGGATGGGAGCAGGGAGGGAGAGTGGTTGGATGGCAGCAGGGAGGGAGAGTGGGTGTCAGGAGGGAGGGTTGGTGATTGGCAGCAGGGAGGGAGGGTGATTGGCAGCAGGGAGGGAGGGTGGGTGATTGACAGGAGGGATGGCAGGAGGGAGGGTGGGTGGCGACGACAGCACAGGAGGGAGGAAGCACAGGGGTGACGGCGGCGGCACACGGCGAGGAGGAGGAGGCACCAGGCAGGATTAGGAAGGACCGGACAGGAGGAGGAGGTATCCCGGAGAGGGGTAGAGGAGGCGATGGAAACAGCACAGAGAGGTCAGCTAGCAGCAGGGAACTGCTAGCTGATCTCCCTGGAATGGAGGCTGCAGGGGGGGAAGGCGGAGGAGGAGGCAGCACGGGGGAGGAGGCGCCTGGCACACCCCAGGACCGCACCAAGCGCTGGGCTCACTGCACGCTGCTCCCATCATCTCATTCTCAGCTTGCCGATTCCGGCAAGCAGAGGGGAAATGATGGGAGTAGTAGGAAAGATCACCCGTGATTGGCCGGCTGGTGATGATGCCTGGGTACAGTTGTGATTGGTGCTGTCTCGGACAGCACCAATCACAGCTCTGTGCCGGGGTCCGGTCCCGGAAACCTAGGAAATTGCTATGATTGACTGATGAGAAGTCCTCGGCCAATCATAGCGATCGTCGTCACGGGGGGCAGGGAAACTGCCCCCTACATGACAAAGTAAGATGGCTGCCGTAAGAATCAGCAGCCATCTTTACCGGAGTGCCGCGCGATTTCGCACGGTGCCCTTTAAAGGGCCCGCGTACCGGTACGTCATGGGTCCTTAACCCTTTAAGGACCGTGCTAACTTTCGTTTTTGCGTTTTCGTTTTTTCCTCCATGTGCTTAAAAGGCCATAGCAGTTGCATTTTACACCTACAGAAAAACTTAGTTGTTATATATGTTCCTCAAGTCATTACGATTAAAACGATATGTAACGTGTATAACTTATATTGTATCTGATGGCCTGTAAAAAATTAAAACCATTGTTAACAAATATACGTTCCTTAAAATCGCTCCATTCCCAGGCTTATAGCGCTTTTATCCTTTGGTCTATGGGGCGGTGTGAGGTTTCATTTTTTGCGCCATGATGTGTACTTTCTATCGGTACCTTGATTGCGCATATGCAACTTTTTGATCACTTTATATTACATTTTTTCTGGATTTGATGCGACCAAAAATGCGCAATTTTGCACTTTGGGATTTTTTGCGCTGACGCCATTTACCGTACGAGATCAGGAATGTGATTAATTAATAGTTCGGGCGATTACGCACGCGGCGATACCAAACATGTTTATTAATTTATTTATTTTTATTTGTAAAATGGGAAAAGGGGGGTGATTCTGACTTTTATTAGGGAAAGGGATTTTTTTTATTAATAAAAACACTTTTTTTTAACTTTCCCTTACAGTAATATGAAGCCCCCTGGGGGACTTCTATATACACAGCACTGATCCCCCTGGGGGACTTCTATATACACAGCACTGATCCCCCTGGGGGACCCCTATATACACAGCACTGATCCCCCTGGGGGACTTCTATATACACAGCACTGATCCCCCTGGGGGACTTCTATATACACAGCACTGATCCCCCTGGGGGACTTCTATATACACAGAACTGATCTCCCATTGAGATCAATCCTGTGTATATAATAGAGCAATGATCCATCAGATCAGTGCTCTATTATAATGGTCTGCAGCAGACCACATACATAGATTGCCGAGCCGGGAACAGAGTCATTCCGACGCTGAGCCCCGGCCGGCTCATTAGAACGGATCTCCCCTCCGCGATCGCATCGCGGGGGGGAGATCCCCCACTGGACACCAGGGAGAGGGGGCACAGCTGCTATTCAAATGCAGCTGTCAGCTTTGACAGCAGCATTTGAATAGTTAATTAGCCGGCCGCGGCGATCGGCCGCGCCGGCTAATACACGCAGTCCCTGGCTGTACTTAGCAACCGGGGACCGCGCGCTGCAGAGAGGGCTCACGCCGGGAGCCCTCTCTGTTTACTCTTAACGGCCGCATGACGGATACCCGTCATGCATACCCGTCATGCGTCGTTAAGAGGTTAAAGCGACTTTGTACAGGTGTATTAACGATCCAGCCCATGTTCATTATACAAACAGGTGGGGAATAGGAAGCAATCTGCCTGGAGCATTCCTAATGATGAGAAGGGTGGGGAGGAAGGACAGAGAGGGTGTGCCAGCCTAATGCATATACAAATGTAAGCCCCGGCCGTTAGACACAGCGCTGCAGGAATAAAAGTTGATTTTATGACAATAACTGCATCCCCTGCCGAACGCACCCCAGGACAGACCTTGGATTAAAAGCAGCAGATTGTGGGTACAGAGTCGCTTTAAGTGACAGTGATCCATGAAGTACCGGTACTTCATGGGTCCTTAAGGGGTTAAAAGGCCATAGCGCTTGCATTTTTTCACCTAGAAACCCACATGAGCCCCTATTTTTTGCACCACTAATTGAACTTTGCAATGACAGGCTGAATTTTTGCAGAAATTACGCTGTGAAACCAGAAAAAATTAAATGTGTGGTGAAATTGAAAAGAAAAAAAATTTGTTTTTTTCTTTTCAATTTCACCACACATTTAATTTTTTTCTGGTTTCCCAGCGTGATTTCTGCAAAGATTTGGGGAGGTTTCATGTTTACAGTTTGTCTTGTTATATATGTTCCTGGCTTTAAAAAAATTAAAAACATTTTAAAAAAATATATGTTCCTTAAAATCGCTCTATTCCCATGCCTATAGTGCTTTTATCCTTTGGTGTATGGGGCTGTGTGAGGTGTCATTTTTTTCGCCATGATCTGTACTTTATATATCCGTACCTTGACTGTGCATATGCGACTTTTTGATAGTTTTTTTTAACAATTTTTCTGGATTTGATGCGACCAAAAATTGCAATTTTGCAATTTGAAATTTTCTTGCGATTACGCCCTTTACTGTGAGAGATCAGGAATTAAATCAATTAACCTCTTAAGGACGCACAACGTAAGGGTATGTCATGCGTCCGCTCGGGGAGTTCAGAGGAGGGCAGTGCTGCAACCCTGCTCTGAGCTGCCGCTATCCCGGCTGCTATCTGCAGCACGGGACTGCGGCTATTAGCGGGAGTGTCCGATAGCCGTTCCCGCTAATTATGACCATTAGATGCAGCTGACATGACAGCTGCATCTAACTGTCTTATATGCAGCCTTCCCTGGTGTCTAGTGGCGGATTCTTTAATCTCACTGAGTCAGGCCTCAGGGTTGGAATGGCGCTGATCCTGGCTCGGTATTCTATTTCATTGCTCTGCAGCAGGCCAAAGCAATAGAGCACTGATCTGATGGATGATCTGATAGATGTATACAGCTACACTGATCTCTATGAAAGATCAGGAAGAATAACCCCAACCCCAGGGGGATCAACCCTAACCCTAGGGGGACTAACCCTAACCCCAGGGGGAATAATCCCAACCCCAGGGGGAATAACCCCAACCCCAGGGGGAATAACCCCAACCCCAGGGGGACTAACCCTAACCCCAGGGGGAATAATCCCAACCCCAGGGGGAATAACCCTAACCCCAGGGGGAATAACCCTAACCCCAGGGGGAATAATCCCAACCCCAGGGGGAATAACCCTAACCCCAGGGGGAATAACCCCAACCCCAGGGGGAACAACCCTAACCCCAGGGGGACTAACCCTAACCCCAGGGGGAAAAATCCCAACCCCAGGGGGAACAACCCTAACCCCAGGGGGACTAACCCTAACCCCAGGGGGAATAATCCCAACCCCAGGGGGAATAACCCTAACCCCAGGGGGACTAACCCTAACCCCAGGGGGGAATAACCCTAACCCCAGGGGGAAAAATCCCTAACCCCAGGGGGACTAACCCTAACCCCAGGGGGAAAAATCCCAACCCCAGGGGGAACAACCCTAACCCCAGGGGGACTAACCCTAACCCCAGGGGGAATAACCCTAACCCCAGGGGGAATAACCCTAACCCCAGGGGGAATAACCCTAACCCCAGGGGGAATAACCCCAACCCCAGGAGGGATAACCCTAACCCCAGGGGGAAAAATCCCAACCCCAGGGGGAACAACCCTAACCCCAGGGGGACTAACCCTAACCCCAGGGGGAAAAATCCCAACCCCAGGGGGAATAACCCTAACCCCAGGGGGACTTCTAATTACTGTGAAAGTTAAAAAAGTGTTTCTATAAATACAACACCACCCCCCCTAATAAAAGTCTGAATCACCCCCCTTTTCCCATTTTATAAATAAAAATAAACAAACATGTTTGGTATCGCCGCGTGCGTAATCAAGTGACTTATTAATTTATCCTATTCCTGATCTCGCACGGTAAATGGCTTAAGCACAAAAACTCGTCAAAGTGCAAAAATTACACATTTTTGGTCGCATCAAATCCAGAAAAATTATAATTAAAGCGATCAAAACTCGCAGATATGCAATCAAGGTACCGATAGAAAGATCACATCATGGCGCAAAAAAGACACCTGACACAGCCCTATAGACCAAAGGATAAAAGCGCTATAAGCCGGGGAATGGAGCGATTTTAAGATACTTTTTTTTCCTGTAAGAAGTTTTATTTTTTTAAAAGCCATGAAATAATATAAAAGTGCAAGTGCAAGTTGCATATCGTTCTAATCGTACCGACTTGAGGAAAATATTACCATATCAGTTTTTCCATAGGACGAACGCCGTTAAAACAACCCCCTCCCCAAGAAAAGGAATTGCGTTTTTTTATTAATTTTACAGCGCATATAATTTTTTATTGGTTTCGCAGTGTATTTTATGCAAAAATTAAGCCTGCCATTGCAAAGTAAAATTAGTAACGCAAAAAATAAGGGCTCATGTGAGTTTCTAGGTGAAAAAATGCAAGTGCTATGGCCTTTTAAACACAACGAGGAAAAAACGAAAACGCAAAAATGAAAATTGGCTCTGTCCTTAATAGGTTAATAGTTCGGGCGATTACGCATGCGGCGATACAAAATATGTTTATTTATTTTTGTTTATAAAATGGGGAAAGGGGGGGGGTGATTCAAACTTTTATGTACTTGAAGCCCTCCTGGGGTTACAGTTATTCCCCCTGGGGTTAGGGTTATTCCCCCTGGGGGTAGGGTTATTCCCCCTGGGGTTAGGGTTATTCCCCCCTGGGGTTAGGGTTATTCCCCCTGGGGTTAGGGTTATTCCCCCCTGGTGTTAGGGTTATTCCCACCTGGGGTTAGCATTATTCCCCTAACTAGTAACTATAGGGAAGGGGGACAGAAGGCTTATTGAAACACATTCCAACATTACTATTAAACTCTGTAATAGTTCGGTCAATTACGCACGCGGCGATACAAAATATGTTTATTTATTTATTTATTTTTGCTTACAAAATGGGGAAGGGGGGGGTAATTCAAACTTTTATTAGGGGAGGGGATTTTTTTTATTATTAATTATTTTTTTTTTACACATGTACTAGAAGCCCCCCTGGTGTTAGGGTTTTTCCCCCTAGGGTTAGGGTTATTCCCCCAGGGGTTAGGGTTATTCCCCCCTGGTGTTAGGGTTATTCCCCCCTGGGATTAGGGTTTTTCCCCCTAGGGTTAGGGTTATTCCCCCTGGGGTTAGGGTTATTCCCCCCTGGCTTTAGGGTTATTCCCCCCTGGGGTTAGGGTTATTCCCCCTGGGGTTAGGGTTATTCTCCCCCTGTGGTTAGGGTTATTCCCCCCTGGGGTTAGGGTTATTCCCCCCTGGGGTTAGGGTTATTCTCCCCTGGGGTTAGGGTTATTCCCCCCCTGGGGTTAGGGTTATTCCCCCTGGGGTTAGGGTTATTCCCCCCTGGGGTTAGGGTTATTCCCCCCTGGGGTTAGGGTTATTCCCCCCCTGGGGTTAGGGTTATTCCCCCCTGGGGTTAGGGTTATTCCCCCCTGGGGTTAGGGTTATTCCCCCCTGGGGTTAGGGTTATTCCCCCCTGGTGTTAGGGTTATTCCCCCCTGGGGGTAGGGTTATTCCCCCTGGGGTTAGGGTTATTCTCCCCTGGAGTTAGGGTTATTCCCCCTGGGGTTAGCGTTATTCCCCTAACTAGTAACTATAGGGAAGGGGGACAGAAGGCTTATTGAAACACATTCCAACATTACTATTTAACTCTGTAATAGTTCGGTCAATTACGCACGCGGCGATAAAAAGTATGTTTATTTATTTATTTTTGCTTACAAAATGGGGAAGGGGGGGTAATTCAAACTTTATTAGGGGATAGGATTTTTTTTATTAATATATTTTTTTTTTTACACATGTACTAGAAGCCCCCCTGGTGTTAGGGTTTTCCCCCCTGGGGTTAGGGTTATTCCCTCTGGGGTTAGGGTTATTCCCCTAACTAGTAACTTTATAATGTGGTTAAATTGCCGGAACCCCCCACACCCGAGTTGTCCTTAAGACCCTGAAGGACCGGGTCTAAAATTGCTTTAAAGTGTCACTGTCGTGAATTTTTTTTTTGCAGAAATCAATAGTCCAGGCGATTTTAAGAAACTTTGTAATTGGGTTTATTATCCGAAAAATGCATTTTTATCATGAAAAAGCAGTTTGAAGCTCTCCCCCCTGTCTTCATTGTTCTCCTATGGAGAGAGCTAAAGAAAAGACCAAAACAGGACAACAAAGAGTTAATCTACAAATCCCTCACGGGATATCTCTACTGACCATCACCAGTGACCTGTCTGAGCTCGGATTACAGCTGTCACCCAACTCCGTGCCTGTAATCCTCTGTTATCTGCTTTCTGCTGCCGGCTAACTTTCTCCTTCCTCCTCCCCCCTCCCCTCTCCCTAGAACAGACAGGGGACGTCTCCTGCAACAAGTCACAATTTTCAGATTTTTCAGAGTGGATGAAAAAGAGGAGGGAGGGGGGGGACCTGGGAAAAGGCTTTTTACATGCAGATAATGGCAGATTTGGCTAATAAACCCAATTACAAAGTTTCTTAAAATCGCCTGGACTATTGATTTCTGCAAAAAAAAAATATACGACAGTGACTCTTTAAGGACACGGCACCAATTTTCATTTTTTGCGTTTTCTGTTTTTTTCTCCTTGCTTTCCAAGAGCCATAACTG
The DNA here is from genome assembly GCF_027789765.1 of Dendropsophus ebraccatus. Classification (NCBI taxonomy): domain Eukaryota; kingdom Metazoa; phylum Chordata; class Amphibia; order Anura; family Hylidae; genus Dendropsophus; species Dendropsophus ebraccatus. The sequence continues at coordinate 5,325,951 of NC_091460.1, read as the reverse complement.
TTTTATTCTTCATCTACAGGGACAAGTGAGGTCTTGTGTTTTTCAGGAACAGGTGTACTTTGTAATGGCACCCTTCAATCCACCATAAAATGAATGCCTGAACCCCCCAAAATATTATTTGTGGGGCGAATTTGGGACAAAAATGCAACTCTGCAAATTTTGGGAGGGTTCCATGTTTACGTAATTCACTGTGCAGTAAAACAGACATTTTATCTTTATTCTATAGGTCGGTCTGAATACAGTGATATGCAGGTTTACAGCTTTTCTAATGTTTTACTATTGTTTTTTTTTTGTGCAAATATGTATATTTAAAATAGCCCTATTGTGACTCTTATAGCGCTTTTATTTTTTCACCTACAGGGCTGTATGGTGTAATTTCTTTTTCACCATGATCTCTAGTCTTTATTAGTGCCACATCTGTGTAGATAGGATTTATTGATCACTTTTTATAATTTTTTTTATATATAAAATGGAATAAAAAAAATCTGCAACCCTGGCGTTTTTTTACCACTTCTTATTCACGCCATTCAATGTGCGGTAATAATATTGTTTTATTTTAATAGATCTGACAATTACGCATGCTACGGTTTATTTATTTCATTATTTTTATGTTTTTTTATTTTTACTTATAAAATGGGAAGGGGGGCTGATTTAGACTTTTCTTGGAGGAGGGACTTTGCAGCATTTTTAAAAACATTTATTTATTTATACTTTTTTTTAGTCCCCCTAGGGACATATATTGGATTGCTCACACTGATCATGGCTATGCCATAGCATAGCAGGGATCAGTGTTATCTGTGATCTTCTGATAGAGTCTGCCTGTGGCCATAGCATAGCAGGGATCAGTGTTATCTGTGATCTTCTGATAGAGTCTGCCTGTGGCCATAGCATAGCAGGGATCAGTGTTATCTGTGATCTTCTGATAGAGTCTGCCTGTGGCCATAGCATAGCAGGGATCAGTGTTATCTGTGATCTTCTGATAGAGTCTGCCTGTGGCCATAGCATAGCAGGGATCAGTGTTATCTGTGATCTTCTGATAGAGTCTGCCTGTGGCCATAGCATAGCAGGGATCAGTGTTATCTGTGATCTTCTGATAGAGTCTGCCTGTGGCCATAGCATAGCAGAGATCAGTGTTATCTGTGATCTTCTGATAGAGTCTGCCTGTGGCCATAGCATAGCAGGGATCAGTGTTATCTGTGATCTTCTGATAGAGTCTGCCTGTGGCCATAGCATAGCAGAGATCAGTGTTATCTGCCTGTGGCAGACTCTATCAGAAGACTAAAGATAAGGTAAGCTGTAGGGTAAGGGCCTTACCGGCTATGAAGCCTGCTCAGCTCCTGAGCTTGCTCCATAGTGCACCCCCCCAGCAGGGCGTACATGTACGCCCTGCTGCGTTAAGTCCCAGGTGGCGGGGCGTACATCATTGTCGTTAGGGGGTTAAGAAAGAAACTTAGTTTAATTTTCTCCAAAATCTTATTCAATTTCTTACTATTTCTGGTGACTTTTATAAAGAGCCACAAAACTATTCTGACTTTTGTTTCTACTGATGTAATAACACATGGCCATTAGCGTTTTCTCATCTTTCTTTTTCTCTTACAGATTTCCTATGAATCAGTCACAAATGTAGAGGTGCCGCCTGGTAAAACGGTTAAGGTGAAGTCCTCTGTGATGAAAGCCCAAATGAATATCCCCTACAAGATGATAGTCCGCACCATATTTGGTGCTGAGGTTGAAATTCGTGGAACGTGGAAAGGGGTCTCACATTACAATCTGTCTGTTATACAGGAAGATTCCGACAATTAATGATTCCAATCAATATGATTCATTTAGATACAAAAAGATAAAGGATGATTCTCATGATTACGCTTTTTGCAGATTGTTTGAAAAAACAAAAATCTCTTTGGCTTTTTATTGTGCTCAGTGTGCATCAGTCGTGCTCTGTTTTCATCAAATCAGTCATTCGTTTTCTTTTTTTTTGGACGGGTATAAAATCTGTCCAAAAAAAAGAAACTAGAATAAAAAGTTTTTTTTTACAATATAGTTAAAAATAATGTATCACCGATATATCACTTAGAGCGGCGCGGGCATGCCGATGCCACAGTCCTTTTTTTGAACCTCCACCTAATTCCTGTCAATTACTGAGCACCGGCCAGGCATGAAGCACTAGAGGTGGACCGGCCGGCCCCCAGTGTGATGATCTGCCCTCCTCTCTGTGGCACGGATCCATTAGAATCAATTGAGCCACGTCACAGAGGGGAGGGCAGATCATCATACTGCGGCTGGCAGGCCCGCCTCCAGTGCTTCATGCACAGCTGGTGCTCAGTAAACGACCAGCACCACGCACGGGAATTGACGGTTAAAAAAAAAGAGCTGCCCCACTGTCATCCCCACGTCGACACCGGTCTGTTCATATAGAAAGCAAAAAAGTGATGTACCTAGTTGTACATTTGCTTTATTGATAATGGATCTAAACAGAAGCTAATCCAATCCACATTCATTGGCAAGTTATCCATCATCAGGGTTTTCTTTTTCATTGACCATGCGTAGAAGAAATGAGAGACCAGGAAGGAATATAAACTGATATGCAGGTTTTTAAAGCCAAAATGCTAACAAACCATTAGCCCGTCTGATCTGTCTGATCTATTAAAATATAACAATGGTCATCCTGTACGGCGAACAGCGTAAACGAAAAGAGGAGAAACAGCGTCCGAAATGCAGATTTTTTTGTTACATTATATATAAAAAAAAAATAAGAAAAAGTGATCAAAATATTCGATCTACACAAATATGGTATAATTAAAAAGTAGAGATCACAATAGGCCCATTCTATTTATAATTGCAAAAAAAAGGATTTCATAAAAAATAATCTCTCACTGTATAGGGCAGAAATAAAATATGGCAGCATAATGAAAAAAAATATATATATATATAAAAAATATATACCATTAGAAAATCTGTGTAACCTGCATGTGGTTGTGTTCGGACTGACGTATAGAGTAATGGTGTCATGTCGCTTTTACCATATAGTGCATTACGTAGACACAGGAACCCCCCAAAAATTACCATATTGTATTCTTTTTCCCAATTTCACCAATTTATATTTTCATAAAAAATTTTTGGGGGGGATATTTCATACATGTTATGGTAGAATGAAAGACGCCATTACAAAGTACACCCATTCCTGAAAAAAAAACAAGCCCCTACATGGCCCTGTGGATAGAAAAAATGATGCAAGTGCTAGAGCTCTAAGAAGGAGAGGAGGAAAAAGCGAAAGCGCAAAAAAGAAGATTGGCGAGGTCCACTGGGTCATTTTGGGCCAGGTGCTCAAAGGGTTTAAAAAAATTACCTGATAACTTTGCAATCATTTTTTTATCCATTTGTTTAATGGACGTAAACGATTGAGAGAAACGCTGTTCTGAACCTTGCCTTATATTGGCCCATAACCGTCCAGAAGAAATAAATATTAATGGTTGCACAAACATTACAGCAATTGTTTGTGTGGCCCGGCTATGCAATTTATCATGGATAGTAAAGGCACTGCACACAAGCGCCATTCTCGCTGATTAGTGCTTATTTGCATGCACACGGAGTAACATATCGGGCAATGTAAAAGGGTCCATTGAAGCGCACCTTAGGATTCTCATCTAAAGTCCAGAGTCCTATAGAACCAGGTGGACGGTTATCAGTAGACACTGGAGGACTGGAGATTGCAGAAAATACAAAGATCTCTCAAGACCTCTGTAGATTCCACAATAAAATCCTAAGTTTTCTCCTGTAACCTCATTCATGTATCTCCCCGGATGTGATTCCTGCCCAGAACAGCTGAGATGCATTTGCTGCTTTGCTCTACTAATCAATTTACAATAAACTTCAGATTTCTTTGCACATTACGTCTTTGTGTTATATGTTACACATACATAGATATATAGGTAGAAAGGCTGAAAAAATACAGAGTCCATCGAGTTCAACCAAGAGACAATCTACGGTGTTGATCCAGAGGAAGGCAAATGCCATCATAAAGATGTCAATTGCCCCCTCACAGGGAGAAAAACTCCTTCCTGACTCCACTATGGAAATCAGAATATTCCCTGGATCGGCGTCCTATCACATGTAATTTAGTGTCCATAACTTGTAATATTTATTGGGAAAAGCATCTAGGCCTCTCCTGTACTTATATAATGAATCGGCCATGACAACATAATGTGGCAGAGAGTTCCATAGTCTTACTGCTCTTACAGTAAAGAATATAGTGATTTCCATAGTCTCACTGCTCTTACAGTAAAGAATATAGAGCATTCCATAGTCTCACTGCTCTAACAGTAAAGAATATTGAGCTTTATAGTCTCACTCGCTCTTATAGTGCAAGAAAAATATTCCAAAAGACATTCAAATGCGTATGAAACCTCTGTACAATAAAGTATTTAACCCCTTTCATTCCCAGGGGACCTCCCCAATGAGGTTACATCCATGGCCTGTCCCATCTTTTGAGGCACCTGTAGTGGCACTATCCCCCATATACATAATTTATTTAGCTCCCTATTAATTTATTTAGCTCCCTCAACCATTCAAATGTGAATCATACAACATAGCCTGCCTTTCAGCAACAAATTGCTGCAAGTAGTAGTAGCATAATATATGCCTGTGTTGCAGTCATGTCAAACTCTGGCCCGTGGTGTCATTATTTTTTGCCTGCCAGGTAATTCAGGCCAGCCAGGTTTGAATTACATCTGGCCCACCATGGCTACTATATAGGAGGCTATAGGGGAGGGCTGGCTACTATATGAGACTATTGAGGAGGGCTGGCTACTATATAGGAGACTATGGGGGGAGGGCTGCTCCTATATGACATTATTGGGGAAAGCTGTCTACTATATAATTCACTAACCCTTTTCTCTATATCTTATCCTAGCGAATGTGACATTAGTGTGTCGTGTCAAATTGTATTCTAAATTTTAAAATAGAAATTAAAATTGAAAAACTTTCTAAAATAAAAATTAATCACAATCAAATGTAAAAAAAAAAAAAATCCAAAAAACCTAACAGGAACTAATTGATCTAATTGAAATCAGAAAAAAAAATATTTAATCCTAAATTGACTAAAAAATTAATTAAAAATTAATTTTAGTTAAACTGGAATTCAAATTAAATTATTAAAAAATTTCCCAACATTGTCAAGTAAAGTATTTCAAGAGAAAACAATCTAAGAATCGCCTGGATGAGTTAAAGCATCACAGAGCTATAACATCACAGAATTCCTGCCACATTCCTGCATTCAGCCAGGCTACGCAGGTGCAGGACAACCTGACAGCGGTGGGCTTCGTAGGGCTTGTTACGCTATAACGATAGGTTGTGTTACGTCATGATGACAGGACGAGGTGATGGAGGAAGACTATGAGGTGTCTGAATAATGAGCCCAAATTAGCCTAGGAGGCCAGAGTGATGTGACCTCAATTCGTTGTTGCTGCCGCTGCGGCCCTCCTGGAAGAGTGTTTACCCAACGAGCAGCGATGCACATATACTGCCTTAATCCATAGTTAGAACTTCAAATGTCCATGCCGAAGTGCACCTAATTAGAGACACAGGGGGAGATTTATCAAAGGGTGTAAAATTTAGACTGGTGCAAACTACCCACAGCAACCAATCACAGCTCAGCTTCCAGCTCTGGTGAAAGGAAAGAGAAGCTGTGATTGGTTGCTGTGGGCAGTTTGCACCAGTATAAATTTTACACCCTTTGATAAATCTCCCCCACAGTGTCAAGATACTGTATGGGACCAGGAAGAAAAAAAGACAGGAAGTAAAGCTTGAGCCCACCCCGCTGTCCCTGCCAACTTGCCTTAAAGCCTTAACGGCAGTGGACAACTGGTCGGCGGTCCCTAATCTTTTCTAACATAGGGCAAAAGACAAGACAAAGACAACACAATACAGCAAGGTCACAGGTCTAAGTCAGCAACAAGAGGACGGCGCAGTACAAAACCTAATCCAGGGGAATAGTCAAAGTCCAAAAGCCAGAGGTCAAATTACAAGATACACAAATGCAGGAAGAAACGCTTGGTCAAGACACACTAGTAAACTAGGCTCTATTGCAGGCAAGGTACAGGGAGGCTACATATGGGGCCTGGATTCCCAGCCCCAGGCGTGATTGGGGCTGCCAGTCAGTGTTATCACATGCCAAACGTCCGGGGTTGATAAAGCCCCGGCCGCGGTCACACAATAACGCCCCAAACAACCAGTTGGGCCAGTCGAAAGGGACACCATCATCCCGCTCCCTGCACCAGGCCTGGCCAGTTGCCAGAGATGCCTTCATCAGGGGACCGGCGGCACACTCTGGAGGAGCCAGCCAACTCCTGTGACACAGAGACACAAGGAGTTACCAACCTTCTTTTCCAGGTAGCTGTGCAGAGCTGGAATTGCCTTATTTTTAAAAAAAAATCTTTATCTTTTTTCAGACAATTGATACAGTATAAAGCACACACAAAAACACAATAACGTAAACAATCAAAAACAAACCAATACTAAACTTAAAAATACAAAAAAAAAAAAAACTATAACTGTATATATATCTGAGATATCAATCATATCAGAGATTCCATCATGCAATAACGTCACAATTATAAGGTCAAATTCAAAACCCTCCATGGGGCCACCTAGTCGACAAGCAAAATTTCCTAATTAATCCTTGATTTGGGTTAAGTCCCCTTAAAAAGCGAAAGCAACAGTTTAGACACGTATGTTTAAGGATATATACATAAATACTATACGTACGCAGCGCCACTATGATTGTAAGAGGGTCCTAATTTACCAACATATGGAAATTCTGTGATTCTAAGAATTGAGTCCACAATACCCATGTTTGCTGAAAACTAGAGAGGGCACTTTCCTTCTCTATGGCCAATTCTTCCATTCTAATAATCTATTTAACTTCATGGGCCCATTCCAGTACTGTCGGAGGATTAACATCATTCCAGTATCTTGGAATAACTGCTCTCACAGCCACCAATAAGTGTCCACAACATCATAATAATGTTGGCTCCACAAGGCCAACGTGTTTCGGGAAGTGCAGTGTATATCAAATGTCTGGGCACCTGTACCATCTTGAGAGCAATTTGTAATTCCTCTCTTAGGCTGTACATGCCAGTGGTAGCTTGTATGAAAACCTAAAAGGCTTTGGCCATTCCTCAACAGTAATGGACTCTTGTATCTCCCTTTCCCATTTTATCTATATCTTGGAGGCAGGTTCTGAGAAATAGATTCAATCAAAAGAACATAATAAAATGATAACACATAGGTCGGAGGTTCAGATTATGCAAAGATTTTCTCTAATCTAGTAGGAGGTTCTCTATTGCTATCGCTGTTGTTTGCGCTATTGACAAAAGAGGAGAGCTGGTGATACGGCATCCATAAGATAGAAATAAAACTGGATATTTTAAGTGCACGTTCTCCAAAGAGGGTAGAGGAAAACCACAGAGAACATGATAAAATCTAGTGTCCTCTTCCCCAGACCATCCCATAAGCCTAGCCACCAATGAACCAGGAGGACATTCCGGAATAAAGGACTAAGTGAACCTCTTCTATTCATCAGGACCCACCTCTTTAAAATACCGTCCCAGATCTCAAAGAAACTCTTAGAAAATATGGAGTGATGCATCACAGTTGGTCTACCGTTACTCGTGAGCCACCGCATGATGTGAAGATCTAGATGAATCATCTGTATCCCTAATAAAAAAACAATGTTTAAAGGGGAACTACAGGTAGAGGTTAAAAAAATGAAACTTCTGCAGAAGCATTACTTATCTATCTATCCCAGTTTTGAAACTACCAAAAATCTATTTGTTTTGGGGGTTTTGTTCTATGTGTTTCTGTACTTCCTGGTTGAGCAGTTCTCTATTTGAAAGAAAACCATTTACTCTGACTTGAGCCATAAGATCTGTATATAGGGCCCTGATTTTATTTCTGAACTTTCTGATTCTGATTTTATTTCTGAACTTATTCTGAAATAAAAGACGTCCACTCACCTCCCCAGTTCCAGCGGCGGGTCACTCATCGCGGCGCTCCGGTACCCGGTTCCCGGCCGCTTCCTGGTGTCTGACGCCGCCTGAGATGCTACATCTTAGGGCCACTCAGCCACTCAGTGAAGGAGGCGGGATCCAAGCGGACTTCAAACGGATCCCGCCTCCTTCACTGAGTGGCTGAGCGGCCCTGAGACGTAGCGTCTCGGGCGGCGTCAGACACCAGGAAGCGGCCGGGAACCGGGGAGGTGAGTGGACGTCTTTTATTTCAGCCACCTCCTCCCCAGTCCCCCCACGCTGGATAACCCCTTTAAGGAGGTAGGATCTGCTGAGTGAATCGAGAGGAATTCCCAAAATGCAGACTGTATCTCTGCGACACATTCGGAGTCTGTTAAGAGATTGTCGTTAAGACGCCATGACCACTGCAGCCTCCAGCAGGCCTGGCACTTCCAGAGAGAGACACACTGGTCAATGATCTTGTTATGGATGCACCTCAAGAGTGCAAGTTTATAGTGCACACTGAGAATCAAACACCCTGACACAGTGATGGTTAAGGTAGATCTCCTTTATTCAAAGATGGTAGCCAGTTAATGAATCGGGGGGGAGTGTGTTCTTCTACTAAGGCTAGTGTCAGTACTTCATTGGCTGAGGTACAAAAGCAGTTAGTTATGTAGCACTAGTGTTTACTTATGTAAGCTTTAAGGAATGTAACATCTCTTCTTGTTTAGATGGTCAGTGCCATATTGTAATGGCTTCACTAAATATACAAAATATCAAACCCTTAACAGTCCCCCCTTTGAAGCCATAATCAAAAGCAGATGACCATTATCTCTAGGTCAAAAGGCTAACAATCTGCCCCACTGTGTGAGGTCTTCATCACAGTAGGGACAAACCATCTCTAGTAGATAGAGCCTAAGATGTTTGTCTGGCAGGTTCTGAGGGGATGAATTGCCACTGGAAGAAATCATCATGGTTGCCTGTGCCGGATGGAGAGAAAAAGGGAAAGAGAACATCTCAGATCAAAGAAGACGTCACCTGTAAGTCACTGAATGAGGTTTTTGCATTTTGTAGAACGTTATCTGGTAGGAGTTCCCCGAGGCAGAGACGGTTGGAAAACACAGGCCTAGGGGATAGGAGCTAGGACAGACCTCCCAGTGGTTGTGTGTAGATAGTGGTCGCCACAACTGGTTGTACTTTTCTTTGGTACTGAGGAAACTCCCCGTCCTTATAGACCACTAACATGTCTGGTATTTATATTAGGTAAATCTCCCTCACTTCTCACTATGGAAGAACTAGTGAACATGTTTAATACTACATATATTATGGAAAACATAGCACAAGGAAAAGTTCTATAAGAAAACTTTCGGAACAAGTGGAAACCTTGGATGTGATCAACTTATTGTGCATTAACACACCAAAGAAACTACTTGCATCCCAATTGGTGGTAACGGAACTGGATAGTAGGATAATTTTCAGGGCTTTGGAGTCGGTAAGCCGCAGTTCCGACTCCGACTCCTGAATTTTATCAGGACCGACTCCAACTCCGACTCCGACTACTGAATTTTATCAGGACCGACTCCGACTCCCAACTCCAGCTCCTTCATAAATGGCCAGTCATATACCAAGGAAGTTATAAATCACGCCGACCGACAACTTTTCCATGACCACCCTTATGTAATAGGGCCAGTTTCCTATTAGAATGTTGCTCTTAATATATATTCATGAGTAAAACTTGTAAAATTCATATCAAAATTCAATTCTACATTCTTTAAAGATTTTTTTAAAGCTGGAGTCGGAGTCGGTACATTTTTTTCCGACTCCAACTCCGTCTCTGACTCCATCTAAAACTAGCTCCGACTCCAACTCCACAGCCCTGATAATTTTACAGGCCAGTTACTTACTCACTGAAGGTAGTGCTTTTCTCTCATTATAAACATTTGTGTGAAAATCAAACATTTTGGAGAGAAGTTGTCACCAGGGTGTATAATAATGATCGCCCCATGACAGGCGCAAATAAACTGATGTTCTCTATACAAGGTGTGATCTGCGATAAGCATAGTAATAGGAGCATTTCACCATCACCAAGTCATAGAACAGGAGATACAGAGTAAACACATGGGGGTAAACAGAGATGAGGAGTCATGATGGAGCGCTGCAGGGAGGAGGAGAAGGACACAGGTTCCCACAGTTTCCACCGTTCCTCTGGATTATATAAGAGTCCGGAGCAGAATTCTCCTCAGTGACCTGCAGTCTCCTTACAGAGAGCAGCCAGATCCACCGTGACACCCAACAAGACCCAACAATGGCCGACACAGGTAACCGCTCTCCTCTTCATCATAGACATCCACTATTTTATCTATGTACTTATCTTATATCGTTGTCTTCTCTCTTCTTCTTCCCTCTCATCACCACCAGCTTCCTCTTTACTGTCTTATTACCTTCTTCTCATATTCAACGTCTTCCCTCATTACCTTCTTCTCATATTCAACGTCTTCCCTCATTACCTTCTTCTGCAATCAAACGTTTCTTATCTGTTTTTTTCTCTTCCTCCTCCTTATCTTCTCACTTTCCTTTTCATTTATTTTTTATCTTCCCTTTCTTGTCACCTTCGTCATCACCATCCTCATCATCATCACCTTCCTCATGGTCTTTGTTGCAGTTATTACTATTACAGACTTGTAGTTGCATGCGGGGTGTATCAGGGTCAGGTCCTAGGATTGTGGAGAGGAGTAATACATGGAGGACAAGCTTGGGGAAGCTTTAGAGAATATTAATCATAATTCCTCCTCACAAGTAATCGGCCTCTTCCTACCTGTCTGTCTATACACTCCTCATCTCTGTCCGCTAACGTCTATGTCGGGGATAGGGAAACCCTGGCTCTCCAGCTCTTGAAAACCTACTATTGTAGTTTAGCTACAGCTGGAGGACCAAAGACTCCCCATCCATGACCTATGTACTAGTCTCGTGCCCACTTTCTCTATCAGCTATCAGAAGGGCAAGAAGCATCTCTTTATACATTTTTGTGAGTGCCCATAGAGGACCACTATGTGAGGCCGAAGGAGGAGGCTGGTGATAGGAGTTTGAAGGCAGCTGTTTGGGGTGTGTTGGATGTTGAAGTCTCCCATGATGATGGTGGGAATATCTGTAGAGAGGAAGTGCAATAGCCAGATGTTGAATTGGTCAAGGAAGGAGGTTGCGGAGCCCGATGGTCGGAAGATGGCGGCCACTTGGAGGTTGGAGGGGGAATAGATAGGGATAGTGTGTACTTCAAAGGAGGTTAGGGTGAGGGCAGTGTGAGGAGTGGTTGGGGTAAAATAGCAGTTGTCCGTTAGCAGCAGGCCACCCATGCCACCTTGGTTGTTGCCAGGGCAAGGGTTGTTAGAAAATTGTAGCCCACCGTAGGAAAGTGCAGCAGGGTCAGTAGGGGACAGCCATGTTTCAGTTAGGCCTAAGAAGAATAGGTTGTGGTAAAGAATGAGATAATATTAATATTTTTTATTTATAACGCGAAAGCAGATTCCACAGCACTTTACAATTCTGAGGGTAAAGACAAAAATCAGACATTACAGAGATCTACATATCGTGAGTGAATGAAAGTAAATAGCAGACAGAGTGTGTGTTCTAGAGTGCAGCAAAGAAAGAGACAAGGGGAAAGATACGTATGGCGTTATAGGGGCAGCGTGATGTGGAGGAAGGTGGACGAAAGGAGGGCAGTGCCGAGATCTGGTGGGGGAGGGCCAGGGTTGGGAGAAATGTCCCCAGAAGTGAGAAGTAGCAGAGACAGAGATAGGAGGTGGGAGTAGGTGAGCAGGCGCGGACGTTTGAGAAGAGCATTTAGAAGTAAAAGTTTTAAGGTATGGAAAAAGGATAACAGGAGGGGTCAGATCAGTGGGTAAAAGGGATGGAGAAATAAAATGGTGTGGGATGTGGTGGGTTAGAGCACAGTATAAGGGATCAGAGGATAAGGGAAGTAAAGGAGATAGCTAAAATGAACATTGTGAGCTAAGAGAGGGAGCGCAGATCAGATTATGGAGGAGCGTTACCTTCTGTCTGGGCTTAATTCTGCTATCTCACTTCAAATGGCCAGGGTGACATATGACCCAGGGTCCACAATATATAGTGGTTCAGCTAATCACAAGTACCTGGTGTGAAACATGGGGTGCGTGGGGAGTGGATGAGTTACATGAAGTCAGGAGAAACACATAACCCATGCTAATAAAAACAAACTAGGTTCAATGCCTTGGAAGAGCAATACATGCCAATGCGGATGAGAGGAAAGACAGACGTACCAAAACTAAACACAATAAAGGGAGGACATGATGGAAGCCTTTCTATATGTTACAGGAGGAAGAAGGGAAAGGAGGACATGATGGAAACCTTTCTATATGTTACAGGAGGAAGAAGGGAAAGGAGGACATGATGGAAACCTTTCTATATGTTACAGGAGGAAGAAGGGAAAGGAGGACATGATGGAAACCTTTCTATATGTTACAGGAGGAAGAAGGGAAAGGGAGGACATGATGGAAACCTTTCTATATGTTACAGGAGGAAGAAGGGAAAGGGGGGACATGATGGAAACCTTTATATATGTTACAGGAGGAAGAAGGGAAAGGGGGGACATGATGGAAACCTTTATATATGTTACAGGAGGAAGAAGGGAAAGGGAGGACATGATGGAAACCTTTCTATATGTTACAGGAGGAAGAAGGGAAAGGAGGACATGATGGAAACCTTTCTATATGTTACAGGAGGAAGAAGGGAAAGGGAGGACATGATGGAAACCTTTCTATATGTTACAGGAGGAAGAAGGGAAAGGGGGGACATGATGGAAACCTTTATATATGTTACAGGAGGAAGAAGGGAAAGGGGGGACATGATGGAAACCTTTATATATGTTACAGGAGGAAGAAGGGAAAGGGAGGACATGATGGAAACCTTTCTATATGTTACAGGAGGAAGAAGGGAAAGGGGAAATGATGGAAACCTTTATATATGTTACAGGAGGAAGAAGGGAAAGGAGGACATGATGGAAACCTTTATATATGTTACAGGAGGAAGAAGGGAAAGGGGAAATGATGGAAACCTTTCTATATGTTACAGGAGGAAGAAGGGAAAGGAGGGACATGATGGAAACCTTTCTATATGTTACAGGAGGAAGAAGGGAAAGGGAGGACATGATGGAAACCTTTCTATATGTTACAGGAGGAAGAAGGGAAAGGGAGGACATGATGGAAACCTTTATATATGTTACAGGAGGAAGAAGGGAAAGTGGAAATGATGGAAGCCTTTCTATATGTTACAGGAGGAAGAAGGGAAGGGGGAAATTGTGGAAACCTTTATATATGTTACAGGAGGAAGAAGGGAAAGGGAAGACATGATGGAAACCTTTATATGTCACAGGAGGAAGAAGGGAAAGGGAAGACCTGATGGAAACCTGTATATATGTTACAGGAGGGAAGAAGGGAAAGGGAGGACATGGTGGAAACCTTTCTATATGTTACAGGAGGGAAGAAGGGAAAGGGAGGACATGATGGAAACCTTTCTATATGTTACAGGGGGAAGAAGGGAAAGGAGGACATGATGGAAACCTTTATATATGTTACAGGAGGAAGAAGGGAAAGGGAGGACATGATGGAAACCTTTATATATGTTACAGGAGGAAGAAGGGAATGGGAGGACATGATGGAAACCTTTATATATGTTAAAGGAGGAAGAAGGGAAAGGGGGGACATGATGGAAACCTTTATATATGTTACAGGAGGAAGAAGGGAAAGGGAGGACATGATGGAAACCTTTATATATGTTACAGGGGGAAGAAGGGAAAGGAGGACATGATGGAAACCTTTATATATGTTACAGGAGGAAGAAGGGAAAGGGAGGACATGATGGAAACCTTTATATATGTTACAGGAGGAAGAAGGGAATGGGAGGACATGATGGAAACCTTTATATATGTTAAAGGAGGAAGAAGGGAAAGGGGGGACATGATGGAAACCTTTATATATGTTACAGGAGGAAGAAGGGAAAGGGGGGACATGATGGAAACCTTTATATATGTTACAGGAGGAAGAAGGGAAAGGAGGGTGTTAGGGCCCATGGGAACACAGAGACACACAGGACAAGTGGGCCCTATAGCTAAGACCCCCCACACTTTCCCTACCTAATTGCAGTGCAGGTCCTAAACAACCAGTCCGCAACTGGGCGACGATCCCTGCACTCAAATAAGCGTGAACACAGACATGACACAGTACAGACGAACAAGGTACAATGACAGCAGACAAGGCAAAGTCACAAAGACACACAGAAGGTCAGGACAAAGAAAGCAGCAAGGAACAGAGGACCAAACAAACGGAGGACGAAAGCCAGAGATGCAACCAGGTAACGGTGAAGCCAAAGCCAGAACAGTGAAGCCAAAGCAAGAAGAACTGAGCACTAAACAAGGTAAACTGAGGACTAAGGAGAACACTAAACCAAAAGACAAAGAAGCTAATAAACAAGCAAGGGATCAGGAAACCAGGAATACAGACAATATCACAAAGGCAGGATCTAGCAGACAGACAAGCTGCAAAACTATCAAGAGCCCTGAGTGAAGGGAGAGGCACAGGTATAAGGGATAAGAAGTCCCGGACTCCAAGCTGATAGGCTGAGTAGAAGAAACACACCAGAGAATAACAGAAAACCAGAGGAGAAGAGACCTGTCAATCACACCACAGCAAGGAAAGTGCAGGGAGAACTAAGAAAACATGGACCGGAACACCGAAGACACAAGCAGAAAACACGGAACGGATCATGGCCAAAAGCGCAGTCTTTGGCGCAGAGGTCGAAACTTCGCAGCAGAGGGTGGCACTGATGCCTTTTCAGGCGCGATCATGACAGAGGGACATGATGGAAACCTTTATATATGTTACAGGAGGAAGAAGGGAAAGGGAGGGACATGATGGAAACCTTTATATATGTTATAGGAGGAAGAAGGGAAAGAGGGGACATGATGGAAACCTTTCTATATGTTACAGGAGGGAAGAAGGGAAAGGGAGGACATGATGGAAACCTTTCTATATGTTACAGGAGGAAGAACGGAAAGGAGGGACATGATGGAAACCTTTCTATATGTTACAGGAGGAAGAAGGGAAAGGGGGGACATGATGGAAACCTTTATATATGTTACAGGAGGAAGAACGGAAAGGAGGGACATGATGGAAACCTTTATATATGTTACAGGAGGAAGAACGGAAAGGAGGGACATGATGGAAACCTTTCTATATGTTACAGGAGGGAAGAAGGGAAAGGGAGGACATGATGGAAACCTTTCTATATGTTACAGGAGGAAGAAGGGAAAGGAGGGACATGATGGAAACCTTTATATATGTTACAGGAGGAAGAAGGGAAAGGGAGGACATGATGGAAACCTTTATATATGTTATAGGAGGAAGAAGGGAAAGAGGGGACATGATGGAAACCTTTCTATATGTTACAGGAGGGAAGAAGGGAAAGGGAGGACATGATGGAAACCTTTATATATGTTACAGGAGGAAGAAGGGAAAGGGGAAATGATGGAAACCTTTATATATGTTACAGGAGGAAGAAGGGAAAGGGGAAATGATGGAAACCTTTATATATGTTACAGGAGGAAGAAGGGAAAGGGAGGACATGATGGAAACCTTTATATATGTTACAGGAGGAAGAAGGGAAAGGGAGGACATGATGAAAACCTTTCTATATGTTACAGGAGGAAGAAGGGAAAGGGGGGACATGATGGAAACCTTTATATATGTTACAGGAGGAAGAAGGGAAAGGGGAAATGATGGAAACCTTTATATATGTTACAGGAGGAAGAAGGGAAAGGGGAAATGATGGAAACCTTTATATATGTTACAGGAGGAAGAAGGGAAAGGGAGGACATGATGGAAACCTTTCTATATGTTACAGGAGGAAGAAGGGAAAGGAGGACATGATGGAAACCTTTATATATGTTACAGGAGGAAGAAGGGAAAGGAGGACATGATGGAAACCTTTATATATGGGAGGGAAGAAGGGAAAGGGAGGACATGATGGAAACCTTTATATATGTTACAGGAGGAAGAAGGGAAAGGGAGGACATGATGGAAACCTTTATATATGGGAGGGAAGAAGGGAAAGGGAGGACATGATGGAAACCTTTATATATGGGAGGGAAGAAGGGAAAGGGAGGACATGATGGAAACCTTTATATATGGGAGGGAAGAAGGGACAGACATAATGTAACAGAAATGAATGAGAAGAAGGGGACATAACTGACTGAGTACAGAAATGTGGGAGCTCATTATTCAGTTACCTACTTTCCGATGCTCGAGCGCTCGCCCCAAGGGAGACTATCAAGAGTTAAGGCACTAGGAGCACACAGGAAGTGAGAAAAACAACACCTGCATTCATTGGCCGGCTAAAGCATGTGACCTTTACAGTACTAGAATAGTGTAGTTGAGATTTGTTGTCAGACGCTTCTTGGAGCTGGAGAGGGAGACAGTGTGCAGCATAGTGAGTTAGTTATAAGGTGATTTTAGGAAGCAGAGACATTTTTAGGGCTACATCTATAGAAAGAAGATATTTATCTAAACAAAAGTGCCAGATGCCAGGTGAGAATGTAAGGAGGACGTGTCTGACCGCATCACACAAGGACACTTAGCGGTGGGTGCTGGGGGATTTCCCCCTTGGCTATGCCATCTGTGGGTGTCATCATAGGCAACGTCATTTAAAGGGGTGCATGAATATGTTTGATTTAAAGAGAACCTATCATCTAAATGTAACTGTCCCTGTTATAAAAGGTTATCTTTCGCTTTTGCAGTCTGTAATCTTATACTTTACCTACTTCTTCGTAGCGGCGCAGTAAGGCCGGGCGCCGCCATCTTAATGGCTTCACTTGCGTTCCAGCGGTGCATTTCAGCGGTGGAACGCACTGCTGGAACACAAGTGACATTATCAAGATGGCGCCCGGCCTTACTGCGCCGCTACGAAGAAGTAGGTAAAGTATAAGATACAGACTGCAAAGGCAGTCTGTATCTTCATTACAAACTATTAGAGTAAGTTAGAATATACATACACAGTGATATCGCGTTGTATAGCGCGAGATCACTGTGTATTGACAGAGCGGCGGGCAAAGGCTCATGGGAGCTCTTCCCGCCACTCTGCATGCCGGGAGCTTCCTGTCTCGCGACGGCTCTTTTCAAAAGAGCCGGCGCGAGACAGTGAATTAATTATTGAATAAATCAAGAACGCGGGGGAAAAAAAATGAAAAATATTTGCAAATGTTAATAAAATAAATAATTACATTTAATTAGGGAATAATTTTTTTTTTTAATTGGTCCATGATTGGTTCTCTTTAAAATTTGGCTTTCTGTCCATGTATTTTTTTCCACTTTACATAGATATTATATTGTGTTTGGCGTGTATAGTTGCTAGGCTGTGATAGTGGCGTAATGCTGCAACTTTGGCATGTTAGATGCGGCCAGGCATGCTTCCCCTGCTGTCCCAGTTGTCCCAGTCCAGAGGTGTTGGCATCATTTCCTGAGGTGTCATCGTGGACTTGGTGACCTCCAAATGGTCGAATTTTGAATTCCAAGATTTGAGCATTTTTCTCCCATAGACTTTAAATGAGTAGTCTAGCAAATTTTTTTATTAAAGTATTGTATTGCCCACCCAAAGTTATACAATTCCCCAATGTACACTTATTACAGGAAATGCACTTTTTTCCTGCAATTACTACTGAATCAAGGTTTCACTTCCTGGATAACATGGTGATGTCACTTCCTGGATAACCTGGTGATGTCACTTCCTGGATAACATGGTGATGTCCCGACCCGACTCCCAGAGCTGTGCAGGCTGTGGCAGCTGGAGAGGATGATGGCAGATGGATGCTCAGTGTCCCTCCAGTGCCCTGTGTCCCTCAGTGTCCCTCTGCCATCATCCTCTCCAGCAGCCACAGCCCGCACAGCTCTGGGAGTCGGGTCATGACATCACCATGTTATCCAGGAAGTGACATCACCATGTTATCCAGGAAGTGACATCACCATGTTATCCAGGAAGTGACATCACCATGTTATCCAGGAAGTGAAGCCTTGATGTGGTAGTAAGTGCAGGGAAAAAAAGCCCTTTATAAGCATTTACAGTAATAAGTCTATATTGGAGATTTGTATAACTTTTGGTCTGTGATGCTACAGAAAGTGAAATTGGGGAAATCTGTTTTAACAATAATCTTTAGTTTTTCAGATCTTGCACTGGAAAAAAGGGCAGTTGTAACTCTGGTGGAGATAAGACTGCAACAGAAAAAATTCTATATGCCACGATTTTTCCTACAAAAGTAACAGTTGAGTTTGAGTCAGTTTTTTGGCTGGACTCCAAGGGTATTTAAGGTATTATGTATGGAAGTTATATTTGGTATAGGAGGTTCAACAACATATCTACAACTCAAGAGGTAAATAAGGAAACATTTAATAGGTTTTTTTTTGTGGTTTTTTTTTTGGGGGGGGGGGGGGGTCTGCTGAGTGGTAGAGGGGTGCGTTGTTTTGTTGTTTTGTCAATAAAAATCTTAACTTGGATTGTTAGGGACTTAAGCGTTAGGAGGAAGAAGAAGTTACCTGCCCTCTATAGTAAAGTTAATGGAAAATAGTGCATGGTGATGAATGTGGGTTCATACCAGGGCATATGGGTAAACGTAAAATTAGAAGGCTATAAAAGAATGGGTATCTCACAGTAGAACCAGAATTTCACTCCATCCAGCTGTTAGATGTCACTGAGCCATAGACAGGGTATAGTGGGAAATTTCATGAGGGGATTTGGGAGAAGTCGTTAATAATAAAATGGTGAAAATGTTATACGCCAGAACGAGTGCTTCACTTCTGGTTAACCGGGTTTTATTTGAGCTCTTTCTCTCTTAGCCTGGGTACGCGTCAGGGGTGCCTCCTCTTCCTTTTGCTCTTCCTCCTCAGCATTGAATCATTAGCTAATATGATTTCACCAGACTTGGACCTGAAGGGCTTTGGCCGATATGCTGATGATCTTTTATTGTTTTTGAGAGATGTATGGTGTAACCGGTTGCTTTTGATAATAGTCTGAGAAGGCTATAACCACACAGATTTATAGAAAAATAAGAGATTTATTACAGAAAACAATACTTAGCTGCAGTAACAGATGGTACAGATGCATAGATGTTCCTTCCACAATGAGATGGGGAGCCCCATTGTATATTATGGACTAATATACACCCATCTCGCTCGATGACCTCCAGGGTGCTGGGCACCTTCCATCCATGGTCCCAGCTGAGGCTGACTAGAAGCTACATACCCCCAATCTTTATAGTAAGTTTGGGTGGGGGGTGATGGGCTTCCAGAAATGTCTATGTAGACCACTGATGACCATGAATGGAAGTTTCCCAGGCTTTGTACATGTTTATCAAGCAAAATGTGGTTGTACAATTACAGCTACATGCATTTGGACACTAACAACAACTGTGTCCTCCAATGGTGACACTACTGGGGAGGTTTATGGCCGAACAGTTGACATAACAATACATCTACCTATTCCCATGCACATAGCTAAATACAAACCAATCCCACTTACACAGCCAGCTAAGATAGATAGATAGATAGATAGATAGATAGATAGATAGATAGATAGATAGATACAAATAAGACATATAAACACTACATTCCTTCCTATCACATGAATAAGACACTTTAACTATCTGAAATAAACCCATCCGGTTACATATGGCGATCCCTAAGGTTATGGATCTAAAAAAAATACAGTATATGGGTAGGTTCTCAGGCCTGGTAATAAATTGGGCTAAGTCTACTCTAATGCCATTAAGAGGAAACTTAAATTTGGATTTTTACCCTTGAAAACATTGGAGGAGGGAGGTGGTTTTCGATACTTTAGGATTAAAAACTCTAGAAATGTAGAGGGGTTTAATAATTAAATACAGCAACCTTTATCGAAGAAACGGGGAAAAATAGAAATATGGCCGGATCTAGAGAGCGGATAGGATCACACTGAAACCATTGTCTACTAAATTGTTCTATTTGTTTGGGGCTGCCTCTGTTTAGATATAGGAAAAATATTTGAGGGGGATAAGAGTGATGTTGAACTCAAGAGAGTTCGAATGAATTTAGTGAAAGACGTGGACTAGGACTGGCTGAAATAGGGAAATATCTTCTGGCTTCTTAGATAAATTGGTTTACATTTTGGAATCCATCTTTTTTTCTTGGCGAAGGTACGGCATCTTTAAAGCTAGATGTTTTTCAGAAGATTGGGCCATGGCAAAAATATTGTAAGTGTTAAAAGAATTGAAAAAAAAAAACATTGACAGCAGTTGAAGTTGTTTTTTATTTAGCCCAGTTTTTATGTTGTAATAAGAACTTAGTTGCGATTAGTAAGATTGGAGTGCTAAGGAAGCTTTATGATGCAGAGATACAGAAAGGGAATGATGTTTTACATTGAGGGGTGGGAGAATGGTAAAACAGAATTTAACCTGCCTGAAAAGGTTTGGCTGGAGTACAGCATGTCTATGATTCTATGATCAAAAATAATAGGGAGCACTTTGATATTTGATTGGTAAATATAGAAGGCAATGGAAATGTAATTATTTGTAAAGTTATGCAATTATGAAAATAGTCTACAAATAAGATTTTTTTTTTTTTTAAAAAGAAACAATAAAATTTAATAATAAAAAAAAGATAAGCAATAAGTAATAACATTGGAGTATGGTAACAAGTGACGGGACAACAGACTATTAAGAGTCCAGAGATCTGAAATCAGTCTGTTGTGAGATTTATCTATGTAGTGGCTCAGCTCATAAAATCAGGTGTTAGGCTATGTTCACACTATGTAACAACGGCCGTACTTTTGGCGCGGTGGAACAATGCCTTACTTTCAATGGGATCCCGTGTGGCCCCACAAATAACTGACATGTCAGTTTTCTGCGGCCGTAATTCAGTGAATTCCGGCCGCAGAAAGCCCTGTCAGTTCACACAGTGAAGCAAGCGGCTCCGGCCGCTCGCTTCACTGTGGGCTATGGGGAGCTCTGATGCGGGCGCACGCTGATGCGCCAGCATCAGAGCTCTGCAGCCGGAAAGATCATCCGGCCGGTACTTAAGAGATGATCCAGCCAGAGACAGGCCGTTCCGTGACCTGGCTGGGGTCACGGAACGGCCGGTCTCATACGTCGTGTGAACATAACCTTAAACTGAACACTGGAAAGGCCATTGTACACGACACAATAATAGGGGAAGCGATCAGCGGACGCTTCCCCCTCGTTCCCGGTTTGCAGCCTGTGCTATTACATGTACAGACAGCTAGCAGGGAGCGCAAGGGGCTGCAAAGAGTTTTCAGATTTTGCTTGTTATTCTTTTTATCACCAAGATCCTTAAGTTCAAAATATTGTGTCCTGGCCTGTGTCCATTCATCCTGGACCGTAGCTTCTGCCAAGTCTCGTCAATGTAAATCCCCATGGGGACAATGAACACTGTATCATGTATGCCACATTGGAGGAAGTACATGAAAATGTGTCTGTAATTTTTGGATTGGGGTTGTGGATATTACTTGTTGGTAAGGTATGGATCCAGGTCTAACATTTTGCCAGCAGTGTCAGACTGGCCCACCAGAGGACCGGAGACTCCTCTGGTGGGCCCCACCTCCTAATGTCATTATCTCTAGTTTGCTGATAGCAGGGACAGAGGCTCCGCCCACCAGCCAGGTCACTGCTCACTTCTCTAGCTGTCCTCTGCTTACATATATACCTTGGCTGCTGCTTTCCTGGGATGCATCTATATCTATACTACTACAGTTCTTGTGTAGGTAAGTGTGTGTGCATGTCATGTGTATTCACTTTTTATGTAATGTGTATGATAGGTGTTTATTGTGTATGCAGCTTGTATGTCATGTGTGTGTATACAGTATGTGTGTGCTATATGCATGTAATCCGTATATATGTGTGTGTAGTATGCATGTCATGTGTATATGTGTGTGGGAAGTATCCAGTTATGCATATAGTACATAAATGTGTAGTATCCAGATGTATATATATATATATATATATATATATATATATACACTACCGTTCAAAAGTTTGGGGTCACCCAAACAATTTTGTGTTTTCCATGAAAAGTCACACTTCTTCACCACCGTACGTTGTGGAATTAATAAAAAATAGAGTCAAGACATTGACAAGGTACCCTGTACAAATCTCCCACCTTACCAGCACCAACCCCAGACCATCACATGACCTCCACCATGTATAACAGATGGCGTCAGGCATTCTTCCAGCATCTTCTCATTTCTTCTGCGTCTCACAAACGTTCTTCTTTGTCATCCAAACACCTCAAACTTGGATTCATCCGTCCACAACACTTTTTTCCAGTCTTCCTCTGTCCAATGTCTGTGTTCTTTTGCCCATCTTAATCTTTTTCTTTTATTGGCCAGTCTCAGATATGGCTTTTTCTTTGCCACTCTGCCCTGAAGCCCAAAATCCGGCAGCCGCCTCTTCCCTGTAGATGGTGACACTGGTGTTTTGCGGGTACTATGTAATGAAGATGCCAGTTGGGGACCTGTGAGGCGTCTGTTTCTCAAACTAGAGACTCTAATGTGCTTATCTTCTTGCTTAGTTGTGCAACGCGGCCTCCCACTTCTTTTTCTACTCTGGTTAGAGCCTGTTTGTGCTGTCCTCTGAAGGGAGTAGTACACACAGTTGTAGGAAATCTTCAATTTCTTAGCAATTTCTCGCATGCAATAGCCTTCATTTCTAAGAACAAGAATAGACTGATGAGTTTCAGATGAAAGTTCTCTTTTTCTGGCCATTTTGAGCGTTTAATTGACCCCACACATGTGATGCTCCAGAAACTCAATCTCAAAGGAAGGTCAGTTTTGTAGCTTCTGTAACGAGCTAGACTGTTTTCAGATGTGTGAACATGATTGCACAAGGGTTTTCTAATCATCAATTAGCCTTCTGAGCCAATGAGCAAACACATTGTACCATTAGAACACTGGAGTGATAGTTGCTGGAAATGGGCCTCTATACACCTATGTAGATATTGCACCAAAAAACAGACATTTGCAGCTAGAATAGTCATTTACCACATTAGCAATGTATAGAGTGGATTGGTTTAAAGTTAGGACTAGTTTAAAGTTATCTTCATTGAAAAGTACAGAGCTTTTCCTTCAAAAATAAGGACATTTCAATGTGACCCCAAACTTTTGAACGGTAGTGTATACACTCACCGGCCACTTTATTAGGTACACCTGTCCAACTGCACGTTACCACTTAATTTCTAACCAGACAATCACATGGCGGCAACTCAGTGCATTTAGACATGTAGACATGGTCAAGACAATCTCCTGCAGTTCAAACCGAGCATCAGTATGGGGAAGAAAGGTGATTTGAGGCCTTTGAACGTGGCATGGTTGTTGGTGCCAGAAGGGCTGGTTTCACGCACAACCATCTCTAGGGTTTACAGAGAATGGTCCGAAAAAGAAAAACCATCCAGTGAGCGGCAGTTCTGTGGGCGGAAATGCCTTGTTGATGCCAGAGGTCAGAGGAGAATGGGCAGACTGGTTCCAGCTGATAGAAAGGCAACAGTGACTCAAATAGCCGACCGTTACAGCCAAGGTAGGCAGAAGAGCATCTCTGAACGCACAGTACGGCCAACTCTGAGGCAGATGGGCTACAGCAGCAGAAGACCACACCGGGCCTCCACAGTCACCAGATCTCAATCCAATAGAGCATCTTTGGGATGTGGTGGAACGGGAGATTGGCATCATGGATGTGCAGCCGACAAATCTGCGGAACTGTGTGATGCCATCATGTCAATATGGACCAAAATCTCTGAGGAAGCTTCCAGCACTTTGTTGTATCTATGCCACCAAGAATTGAGGCAGTTCTGAAGGCAAAAGGGGGTCCAACCCGTTACTAGCATGGTGTACCTAATAAAGTGGCCGGTGAGTGTATATATATATATATATATGCAGTATACATGTCATGTGTGTATGTATGTGTAGTATCCAGTAATGTGTACATGTGTGTGTTATATGCATGTCTTGTGTATATGTGTGTGGGAAGTATCCAGTTATGCATACAGTACATAAGTGTGTAGTTTCCAGAATTATGTATAAATATTCGCAGTATGCATGGCATGTGTATTTGTGTGTGTAGCATCCAGTCATGTATATATATATATATATATATATATATATATATATATATATATATATATGTGTGTGTGTGTGTGTGCGCAGTATGCATGTCATATGTATATGTGCACAGTATGCATGTCATGTGTATATGTGTGCAGTATGCATGTCATGTGTATGTGTGTATAGTATGCATGTCATGTGTATATGTGTGCAGTAAGCATGTCATGTGTATATGTGTGCAGTATGCATGTCATGTGTATATATGTGCAGTATGCATGTCATGTGTATATGTGTGCAGTATCCATGTCATGTGTATATGTGTGCAGTAGGCATGTCATGTGTATATGTGTGCAGTATGCATGTCATGTGTATGTGTGTAGTATGCATGTCATGTGCATATGTGTGTAGTATGCATGTCATGTGTATATGTGTGCAGTATGCATGTCATGTGTGTATGTGTGCAGAATGCATGTCATGTATATGTGTGTGTAGTATGCATGTCATGTGTGTATGTATGTGTGCAGTATGCATGTCATGTGTATATGTGTGCAGTATGCATGTCATGTGTGTATGTGTGCAGTATGCATGTCATGTGTATATGTGTGCAGTATGCATGTCATGTGTGTATGTGTGCAGTATGCATGTCATGTGTGTATGTGTGCAGAATGCATGTCATGTGTATGTGTGTGTAGTATGCATGTCATGTGTATATGTGTGTGTAGTATGCATGTCATGTGTATAAGTGTGCAGTATGCATGTCATGTGTATGTGTGCAGTATGCATGTCATGTGTATATATGTGCAGTATGCATGTCATGTGTATATGTGTGCAGTATCCATGTCATGTGTATATGTGTGCAGTAGGCATGTCATGTGTATATGTGTGTAGTATGCATGTCATGTGTATGTGTGTAGTATGCATGTCATGTGTATATGTGTGCAGTATGCATGTCATGTGCATATGTGTGTAGTATGCATGTCATGTGTATATGTGTGCAGTATGCATGTCATGTGTATATGTGTGCAGTATGCATGTCATGTGTATATGTGTGCAGTATCCATGTCATGTGTATATGTGTGCAGTAGGCATGTCATGTGTATATGTGTGCAGTATGCATGTCATGTGTATGTGTGTAGTATGCATGTCATGTGTATATGTGTGCAGTATGCATGTCATGTGTGTATGTGTGCAGTATGCATGTCATGTGTATATGTGTGCAGTATGCATGTCATGTGTGTATGTGTGCAGTATGCATGTCATGTGTGTATGTGTGCAGAATGCATGTCATGTGTATGTGTGTGTAGTATGCATGTCATGTGTATGTGTGTAGTATGCATGTCATGTGTATAAGTGTGCAGTATGCATGTCATGTGTATATATGTGCAGTATGCATGTCATGTGTATATGTGTGCAGTATCCATGTCATGTGTATATGTGTGCAGTAGGCATGTCATGTGTATATGTGTGCAGTATGCATGTCATGTGTATGTGTGTAGTATGCATGTCATGTGTATATGTGTGCAGTATGCATGTCATGTGCATATGTGTGTAGTATGCATGTCATGTGTGTGTGTGCAGAATGCATGTCATTTGTATGTGTGTGTAGTATGCATGTCATGTGTGTATGTATGTGTGCAGTAGGCATGTCATGTGTATATGTGTGCAGTATGCATGTCATGTGTATGTGTGTTATATGCATGTCATGTGTATGTGTGTAGTATGCATGTCATGTGTATATGTGTGCAGTATGCATGTCATGTGCATATGTGTGTAGTATGCATGTCATGTGTGTATGTGTGCAGAATGCATGTCATGTGTATGTGTGTGTAGTATGCATGTCATGTGTGTATGTATGTGTGCAGTATGCATGTCATGTGTATATGTGTGCAGTATGCATGTCATGTGTATGTGTGCAGTATGCATGTCATGTGTATATGTGTGCAGTATGCATGTCATGTGTATGTGTGCAGTATGCATGTCATGTGTATATGTGTGCAGTATGCATGTCATGTATATGTGTGTGTAGTATGCATGTCATGTGTATATGTGTGCAGTATGCATGTCATGTGTATATGTGTGCAGTATGCATGTCATGTGTATGTGTGCAGTATGCATGCCATGTGTATATGTGTGCAGTATGCATGTCATGTGTATGTGTGCAGTATGCATGTCATGTGTATATGTGTGCAGTATGCATGTCATGTGTATATGTGTGTAGTATGCATGTCATGTGTATGTGTGCAGTATGCATGTCATGTGTATATGTGTGTAGTATGCATGTCATGTGTATGTGTGCAGTATGCATGTCATGTGTATATGTGTGTAGTATGCATCTCATGTGTATATATGTTCAGTATCCATTTCATGTGTATATGTGTAGTATACCAGGGCACAACCCCTGCGTCTGGGCTGAGGATGGCACTTGTCCACAAGCAGTTTATTGTCTATTCTAGGATTTAATATGTTTTATATTGAACTGTTATGTATATTTCTCTGTACCAGTAACTGGCAGGCAGAGAATGGGTTACATGCTTTTCACTGCACACCACACAACAGTGACACCTACTGACCTTAGTGGGAACTGCTTCAGAAAGTGCCAGAAAGGGGGAGGAGCAGTCTCCTCATACAACCTAGCTGTGACAGGAAGTAGTGTTCAGTCCAGTCAGTGTGCAGTCACTGGCAAGTCAGAGCTCAGTGCTCAGTGTGTACGGCCACTATAACGTGCAGCTAGTGGCTGTTCTGCCAGCAGGCCAGTTAAGCCTGCCTGTTACTAAAGAAGGGGAAGGAGATAAAGGAGGAGAGACTGAACCAGAGGAGAGTTCTTCAGGAGTATTTACAGAGATACAAGGTATTTCTCTACTGTTAGTGGGAATCCTAAGGACAGGACCCCTAAGTAAACGGACTTGAGCATACTGGGTAGCAGAGATAACTGAGGCCTCTGCACCCATTTTCCTAAATTCGGGGGGGGGGGGGGGGGGTAAGATTTACTAGGACCCCTGGATACCTCTGGGACCCGAAAGTTGTGGCCTAAGGCCCGGCCCAGTAACCTGAGCAGGAAGCTCCCTAGCAGACAGGGAGGGGAAAGACAGACTCAAGCGCCATTAGGGAAGAGATCCACAGGATCACCGTGCTCACCAGCGTCCCACACGTACAGACCAGGATCTGAGGCAGGTCGTCTCTCCACACACCACCAGACTCTCCACACACCGTCAGACTCTCCACACACCATCGTCTCTCCACACACCACCAGACTCTCCACACACCACCATCATCTCTCCACACACCACCAGTCTCTCCACACACCACCATCATCTCTCCACACACCACCAGACTCTCCACACACCGCCAGACTCTCCACACACCATCATCTCTCCACACACCACCAGACTCTCCACACACCATCATCTCTCCACACACCACCAGACTCTCCACACACCATCATCTCTCCACACACCACCATCATCTCTCCACACCACCAGACTCCCCACACACCACCAGAGTCCCCACACACCACCAGAGTCCCCACACACCACCAGACTCTCCACACACCACCATCATCTCTCCACACCACCAGACTCCCCACACACCACCAGAGTCCCCACACACCGCCAGACTCTCGACACACCGCCAGACTCTCCACACACCGCCAGACTCCCCACACACCGCCAGACTCCCCACACACCACCAGACTCCCCACACACCACCAGAGTCCCCACACACCACCAGAGTCCCCACACACCACCAGACTCCCCACACACCGTCAGACTCTCCACACACCGCCAGACTCCCCACACACCGCCAGACTCCCCACACACCACCAGACTCTCCACACACCGCCAGACTCCCCACACACCGCCAGACTCCCCACACACCACCAGACTCTCCACACACCGCCAGACTCCCCACACACCGCCAGACTCCCCACACACCGCCAGACTCTCCACACACCGCCAGACTCCCCACACACCGCCAGACTCTCCACACACCACCATCATCTCTCCACATCACCAGACTCCCCACACACCACCAGACTCTGCACATCTGCATATGTGTGCAGTATCCATGTCATGTGTATATGTGTGCAGTATGCATGTCATGTGTATATGTGTGCAGTATCCATGTCATGTGTATGTGTGTGTTATATGCATGTCATCCATATATGTGTGTTATATGCATGTCACCCGTATATGTGTGCAGTATGCATGTCATGTGTATGTGTGTTTGTTATATGCATGTCATCCTCATATGTGTGTTATATGCATGTCACCCGTATATGTGTGTTATATGCATGTCATGTGTATGTGTGTGCAGTATGCATGTCACATGTATATGTGTGTAGGAAGTATCCAGTTATGCATACAGTACATAAGTGTGTAGTTTCCAGAATTATGTATAAATATGTGCGGTATACATGGCATGTGTATTTGTGTGTGAGCATCCAGTCATGTGGATATGTGCGTGCCAGTATAATACTGACAGGCAATAATAATGCATTGGTATGTTCTGTATATGAGTAAATAGATAAAAATAATTTCCTATAAATTTGGTATCAATGCATCTTGCATTTTTTCCTAGAAAAAAATTTAGTATTTAGAAAAAAGTATAAAATGCATAAGCAAAAATGTTTCTTTGTTTACCCTTTTTTTAAGCGACTCTGTACCCACAATCTGATCCCCCCCCCAAACCACTTGCACCTTCGGATAGCTGCTTTTAATCCATTAATCCAAGATCTGTCCAGGGATCCGTTCAGCAGGTGATGCAGTTGTCCCAAAAAACAACTTTTAAACTGTCAGCCCCGTGCCCAAAGGGAATATCTGTGCCCTAACTTTGCACCAGCCCTCTGTCCCTCCTCCCCACCCTCTCCATCAGTAGGAATGCCACTGAAACATTTTCTCCTGTCTGAACATTTGCACAGGTGTCTTTACGATCCAGCCCATGTGCCGGGCTGCCCTAGGTGGGGAATAGGAGGCAATCTGCCTGGGGCAGCTGGCACCTGCCGGTGGACTGATACAGACGCGCGTCTCCGTCCATGTCACAGACTCCATTCTATGCATAGGCGGATTCCGTTGTCCGCCCAAAGAATGAACACGTTCATTCATTGGACAGAGGGCGGAATCCGCCCCTGCGTAAAATGGATTCTATGACACGGACGGAGACGCGCACCTGCATCAGTCACCGGCAGGTGCCAGCTGCGGAATGCACAAAGGGTGTGCACTTACCCTTACAGTGCATGAAGGAGGGGACACCCAAATCCAGCCCCCAGATGGATAACTTTTATACCAGCGCCGATCCCTCGCTGCTCGAGCTACTGTAGCTTGCGGCACGATCCGAACATATCAGAAGTAGTAATAGAGCCCTAATATTTAGCAGCCATGTAGCGGCCCCAGCGCTTCTGGATATGAAGGACCCCGGATCGCACCAGGGCAACATTTTTCAGGTGACGTCCCCCACACTGGAGAAAGGGAGACCCCAGAAGAAGTGCAGAGTGTGGGGTAACAGGGGCATTCAGGGGGGGATCAGGAAGGACGCCATTTACCAGTGTGACACCTGTCCTGATCACCCCGGCCTCTGCATACTGGATCGCTCCAAGGCGCACCACACATCACTGGGGTTCTACATTATCTAAATTCTGTCCCTTATTCCTATTTCAGGGGTCACGTTGATCCAGGGATTATTCTGATCGCCATTATGGAGTCGGGAAGGAATTTTTCCCATTGATGAGGCTACTGTCGTCTGCCTCACGAGGGGTTTTTGCCTTCCTCTGGATCAACACAGGTTGAGTTTGATGGACACCTGTCATTTCCAACCTTATAAACTAATAATTGGCCTAATACCCCCAAATAAATGAGAATTGTCCCTTTTCCCCAGCTAAATAGGTATGGCCGCCATTCCCATTAGAGGATGCCATGATGCAATTACAAAGCCTCTGTGCGGCCAGGACAGTAGAAACCCCCCACAAGTGACCCCATTCTGGAAACTACACCCCATAAGGAATCTAACAAGGGGGGCAGCGGGGATATGGCCCCCTGGTGACGGCCACATTTGGGACGTGAAAATAAAAAAAAATTGTATTTTTTATTTTCATGGCACATGTTCTACATTCGTGCCCGACACCAGTGGTGTCCATATGCTCACTGCACCCCTCGTTAGATTCCTTTTGGGGTGTAGTTTTCAGAATGGGGTCACTTGTGGGGGGTTTCTACTGTCCTGGCAGCACAGGAGCTTTGTAATTGCGACATGGCCTCCATCCTCCATTCCAGCCTCTAAATGGCGCTCTGTCTTTTTGGAGGCTTGCCCTGTGCCCATATGGCACATTATGTCCACATGTGGGGTATTTCCTTACTCAGGGGAAATTTTTTTTAAACCCTTGTGGAAATGGAAAAAAATCAAGGCTAGACCAACATTTAGTGTAAAAAATGATCTTGTTTTGATGTTTTCATTTTCACAAGGGGTTAAAAGATAAAAAAAACACAAAATGTGTAGAGCAATTTCCCCTGAGTACGAAAATACTCCACATGTGGACATAAAGCGCCATGCGGGTGCAGGGAAAGCCTCCAAAGGGAAGGAGTGCCATTTGGTTTTTTGAGGCTGGATTTGGATGGAATGGATTTCGAGGGGCCATGTTGCATTTAAAAGGCCCCTGTGTTGCCAAGACAGTTGAAACCCCCAAGAAGTGACCCCATTATGGAAACTACACCCCCCAAGGAATGTAACAAGGGGTGCAGTGAGCATATGGACCCACTGGTGACGGGCACAAATGTAGGACAATGTGGCGTGAAAATGAAATATTACATTTTTTACACTATAATGTTGGTTTAGCCTTAAATTTTTCATTTTCACAAGGGGTTAAAAGAGAAAAAAACACACAAAATGTGTAGAGCAATTTCTCCCGAGTCCATAAATACCCCACATGTGGACATAAAGCGCCATGTGGGCGCAGGGCAAGCCTCCGAAGGGAAGGAGCGCCATTTGGATTTTGGAGGCGGGATTTGGCTAGAATGGATGATGAACACCATGTCGCATTTGCAGAGCCCTCGTGCTGCCAAAACAGTGGAAACCCCCCACAAGTGACCCCATTCTGGAAACTACACCCCTCAAGGAATCTAACAAGGGGTGCAGTGAGGATATGGGCCCCTTGATGATGGGCACATTTGTGCCGTGAAAGTGAAAAAATGAAATTTTTCACTTTTACGTCACATTGTTCCACATTTGTGCCCATCACCAGTGGGATCCATATGCTCACTGCACCCCTTGTTAGATTCCTTGAGGGGTGTAGTTTCCAGAATGGAATCACTTGTGGGGGGTTTCCAGTGTCTTGGCAGCACGAGGGCTCTGTAAATGCGACATGGCCCTTAAAATCCATTCCAGTGAAATCCAGCTTCCAAAAGCCAATTGGCGCTCCTTCCCTTTGGAGGCTCGTCCTGCGCCCGCTTGGCACTTTATGTCCACATGTGGGGTATTTCTGTACTCGGGAGAAACTGCGCTACACGTTTAGTGTTTTTTTTTTCCTTTTATCCCTTTGTGAAATCGAAAAATTGAAGGCTAGAACAACGTAATAGTTTAAAAAATAAATTTTTCTTTTTTCACGCCATATTGTTCTGAAAATCCGTGAAGCACCTGTGGGGTCCAGATGCTCACCGCACCCCTTGTTACATTCCTTGAGGGGTGTAGTTTTCTAAATGGTGTCCCTTTAGGGGTGTTGTTTATGTTTTGGCACCCCAGAGCCTCTGCCAACCTGAAGTGGTACAGTCAGAAATGACCAAATATAACGGAGCCATTGAAATTCACTAGGCGCTCCTTTGTATCTGAGGCTTGTGGTTGTGTCAAATAGCGCAATAGGGCCACATATGGGGTATTTCTATAAACTGCAGAAACGGGGCAATCAATATTGGGGTGCATTTCTCTGGTAATAGGTTTATCATTATGAAAGATATTGGATTACAATAAAATCTCTGCACAGAAAATATCTAATTTCTTACATACTTTTATTTCTGTGACTCCCCTAAAGGGTTAAAAAACTTTCTGGTTGTGCTTTTGCAGAGTTTGGGGGGTGCAGTTTCTTAAATGGGGTGCTTTGTGGGGCTTTCTAACATACAGTCCCCTCAAATACACTTTAACCTAAACAGGTCCCTAAAAATATCTGATTTTGAAATTTTACTGAAAATTTGGAAAATTGCTGCTAATGTTTTAAGCTTTCTAATGTCTAAAAAAAGATAGTTTAATAAATGCCGCCAACATAAAATAGACATGTTGCTAATGCTATTTAATATATAATTTATGCGGCATAACTATTTTCTGTATAAGCAGAAAAGTTTCAAAGTTGGAAAAATGCTTTTTTTCACAATTTTTCATGTTATTATTTTTTTTTTTTTCATAAACATTCGTTACATCGACTCCAATTTACTAGAAATGTAAAGTACAATATGTCACGAGAAAACAAGCTCAGAATCAGCCGGATAGGTAAAAGCATTCCCAAGTCCTTAATGAATAAAGTGACACTGGTCATATTCATAAAATTTGTCTCTGTCCTTAAGGCCATTTCAGGCTCTGTCCTTAAGGGGTTAAAGGAGAAGTCCAGGCAGACTTTTTTTTCACAAAAAAATGATAAAAAATAACACTGGTGGCCCTGGGTTCCTGGTCGGTTCTTGGTCTAAGTGGGGACCCCGCTGCGAACGCTGACTGGCTGAGTGAACCTGACATGTCACAACCAATCAATAACAAACACATGATATTTCAGGCCTTATTCTGTACTTACTATGTTATCTCATTTCATTCTAGAAACACTCCTTCTGGCAGTGACTAAAGATTTCAATGTCCAGATTGGCTTACCACCTCGGAATCGCCTAGATATATTTAATAAGAGAGCATCCATTTTAGGAAAGGTTAATAATGCCAGCAAAGTAGCCTGCAGCCCAAAAGGTGAGCTCTTCTGCGTCCGCTCTGGTGACCTGTACAGAGGCCCACTGCCCTCCAAGAAAGATCTTGATTGGTTCACGGTGGCTCGAAGAGTTGGAAAAGTTGACTGGGACAGAATTAGTTGTCTTTTCTTTCATCCGGATGGAGATTTATATTGCGTCACTAATGGTGGAGAATTATATAAGGGTCCCCCACCAGATAATGAGAATATACCTTGGTTCTATGATCGGGCAACAAAGATAGCAAAGACGGGTTGGGATCAGTATAAAATCTTGTTTTGTGATTTGGATGGAAAGCTGTATGGTGTGGGCGATAACATATTATACACAGGACCTGCACCTACTGATAAAAATTCTCAATGGCAAAAAACCATGGTTGGAATAGAAAGATGGTCTAAGCTCTGTCATTTTATGGGCTGTACTACAGATAATAAACTGTGGGCTGTAGATCAGTCCAATGGAAACTTCTACAGAGGAGACAAACCATCACCAGAAAACCCATTGTATATCCACAATGCCGATATCGTAGGATGGAAATATAACGCATATAAGTGTCTGTCTTTTACAAAGGACAAAACAATTCGCAGTATTATCAGCTTTGAATTTCTGATTGACGAGGCGAAAGTGACGTCCGAGAAACCTGAGCATTTACAGACTGAGGACTACGTCAACAAAAAAAGCAAGACAACTCTCAAAAGAACTTTTGTGTAAGTACTGTCCTATATCAGTAGAGAACAAAAGTAACGTTCCATAGGCACCCCCCACCTCCGGACTCCACCAAGCCCAGTACAAAGTCACTTATCAATTGAATAGGTATGGAGGGAAAAATGGTTTCTCACCAATCCGCTGACATAGCGTTCACAAACGTTTCTCTAACTCGCACCACTCAACTGTCAGGCGAATGATAACTCACATTGTCCTCATGACATCAATTTTCTTTCATAGCATCGACAGATGGCGCGCTGTGCGGACGTTTCAGAGGCTCAAACTCCTCCTTCCTCATGCTCTGTACTACAAGCTGGTGCAACTCTTACAATCTGCTACTCAGAGTTTGTAGGAAATGGTTTAGCTCCCGACTACTGTTACAGAGATAGTCTGTGACTATGAGGCAGCCCTGGTATTTCCTGTAACAGATACATCGTCAGTGAGGATCACATCTACAGTATACACTGGTGTGGTATAAGGCTTCACACTGTGTTTTTGCTGTACAGCAGCCAGGCCCTCACCGTTAATGACAGGCTGCACCCATCGTGCTGCAGCCTGTCCTTAACCCTTTAAATGCCACGGCACAATCATGGTGTTTAAGTGTAAGTGACAGGAGCAGCTCCTGTCACTTACAAATCAGGTCCCCCCACACTGGAATAGCAATGATCAGTGTATGCAATCTAATGATTGCATGTAAAAGTCCTGAAGGGCACTTAAAATGTGTAAAAAAAAAAATATATATATTTTCAAAATATCTCAAAGCCCCTCCCCCAATAAAAACTGAAATCACCCCCATCCCATAATATTTATAAAACATATAAAAATAAATAAAAATATTATACACCATGGTGTGTGTCATTTTCCGATCTATAAAGTATAACAAACGTCATCCCGTACGGCGAACGGCATAAACAAAAAGAGAGGGGAAAGCGCCAGAATTACATTTTTTGTCTTATATATATATATATATATATATAAAATTATAAGTGATAAAAACGTCCGATCTACACAAATATGGTATTAATAATTAATATTAATATTATTATTAATTAATATTTTGGGGGGGAGGATTTCTTTAAAAAATGTAAAAAATAAAAACACATTAGGGAATGTGTGTAACCTGCATATGGTTGTGTTCGGTCTTACATATAGAATAACAGTGTCATGTTACTTTTTCTGTATAGTACATTACGTA
Source organism: Dendropsophus ebraccatus (assembly GCF_027789765.1). Taxonomy (NCBI): domain Eukaryota; kingdom Metazoa; phylum Chordata; class Amphibia; order Anura; family Hylidae; genus Dendropsophus; species Dendropsophus ebraccatus. The sequence continues at coordinate 5,290,975 of NC_091460.1, read as the reverse complement.
GACACAGGAACTCCCAAAAAGTTATCATTCTTTTTTCCAATTACACCAATTTATATCTTCATAAATAATATTTCGGGGTTCCGTCATACATGTTAGGGTAGAATGAAAGACGCCATTACAAAAAACAACTACTCCTGTAATAAACAAGCACTTACATGGCCCTGTAGATAAGAACTGAAAGTGCTGGAGTTCTAAAAAGGGAAGGAGGAAAAAAACAAAGCGCAAAAATGAAAATTGGCGAGGTCCACTGGGTCATTTTGGGCGGGGTCTTCAAGGGGTTAATCTGTTTTATTTATAATGGAAAAGTAAATGGAAAAAAGGATCCAAGTGGATTGCACACAATTCCATCAGTTTTGCTTCCATTTTTTCATCAGTTTTTTTTCTTTCTTAAAAAACGTATACGTTACATGGAATGCAAAAACGCAGTTTAACCCAGACTAAGGGAACTATTACACGGAACGATAATCGGCCGAATTGGCCCGATTATTATCGCTCCGTGTAATAAATGCAACGATCAGCCGATGACAGCGATCATCGGCTGATCGTTGATATAGGTTAGACCCTATTTTTGTCGGGCGCCGACCGCGCACCGCTAGGTGTAATAGCGGTGCGTGGCCAGCGACTAACGATATACATTACCCATCCACGTTCCAGGGCTGCTCCTGCCGTCCGCTTCTCCCGGGGTCCCGCGCGCGCTCTAGCTTCACAGAGCCCTGTCAGCTGATAGGGCGCTCAGCCAATCACAGGCTGCGGCGGTCCCGGCCTGTGATTGGCTGAGCGACCTATCAGCTGACAGGCTGCTGTGACGCTAGAGAGCCCGCGGGACCCCCGGGAGAAGCGGATGCAGGAGCAGCCCTGGAACGTGGATGGGTAATGTATGCCAGTTTAGCAAGGGCTGCAAGGACATCGGTAACGATGTCCTTGCAGCTCTTGTCAAACGATTATCGGGCCGTGTAATAGGTCCAGTAAACGAGCAACGATCTAGCAGATCGCTGCTCGTTTACAGGTATTATCGGGCCCTGCTCGGCCCGTGTAATACCACCCTAAGCCAGACCATTGCTTTTAGAGCAGAGTGGTGGTTTGTATCCTAGACAACTAGCTATGAAAAATGGAAGCCGGGGCGGAAACAGGCTGGACACTATGCAAAAAACCAGCATGGAACCCCCATAACCTAATGGTACTGTCCCCCTCCTGCCTTAACAGCTCACACATGGCTATACCTGGGGAGCACCAGTGGATATCATCCTGGGGGCAAATATTGAACAACCAGTGACTCGCTGACTCTGCCCATTCCTATACTGATCTCTATCTGTCACCACAACTCCCTAAATAACAACTACAACTCTCAGACTGCCCTCAGGATATGCTGAGAGTTGTAGTTTCTGTAAGTACAACCTCTGGAGTTCTGTTCACTGTTCTACAACTCCCAGCATATCCTGACGGCTGCAGACTGTCAGTAAATGCTGGGAGTTGTAGTGCTTGTAGCTGTTGTAGTTGGAGGGTCCTAGATGCATTGTATACTAGATACTTGGGGGGAGATCAGAATGCATAGTTCTGTGGGGGCTCAGGGTGGGGAAGTGACCCCAGAATAGGGATGGACAATGCACCGAAATATCAATACTACTATCGATATTTTGGGGAGGAAACGGTTCGATACCAGGATTTCCTGGAATCGATACTTTATGTTAAGCTGCCTAATAACGCAGCTTAATATAAGGTATAGTGCAGAGAACACAGCAGGCGTCTAGCTGAGCGCCGGCCATGTTCTCTGAGTGCTGCCCCCTAGCGTCACCTCCTTGACCCGCCACTCCCTCTGCTCACAGCAGCGATAAGTTCTAATAGCCGGCACACAGCGATGGCTTGTGTCGGCTATGTAACTGTGTAGATGCCGCTCTCACACTGACAGCCGCATCTGACGCTCCAGAAGCAGTGGGGGTTGACTACTATTGCAGCAGACCCCGCTGCTAATACTGCGGCCCGTCACACCTCAGCCTCCTGTCTTTCCTTGCATGCAGCCGGTCTGAGAAGCTGCATCTAGAGGAACTGACCTGCCCGGCAGATTAACCCTTTCCTGTCTGTCCAGAGCTGGCAGCCTTCTGCATAGCGCTGGGTATGCTGACACATTGTCCACAGTAGTCAGTAGTCAGAGGTTACAGTAGTCAGAGTGGGCAGTTTTAAGCACCTTTATTTAACCCTTAGGCGACCCTGTACATACCTTACGTCCAGGGCCGCCCACAGGTGTTCAGAGTGGGGCCGCGCGGCGGCCGCTCTCTGAACCGCCGCGGTCCTGTGTGCCTCATGTAGCCCGGGACTGTGGCTATTAGCGGGCACGGTCCGATCGCCGCGTCCGCTAATTAGATAATCAGATGCAGCTGTCAAAGATGACAACTGCATCCGATTACCTGATGCAGCCGATCCCTGGTGTCTAGTGGTGGAGATCGCCCCCCCCTGGACTTTGTCCCGGAGGAGCGATCCCCATGTCTTCACCCGGCCAGGGTCTGCGGGACCCGGCTCAGCATTCGGTTGCTTCTGGCTGCAGCAGCCGGATACAATCGGGTGCCTATCTCATCAATCTATGCTGTATTACTATGCAGCATAGATCGCAATGATAGATCAGTGCACTTATACTAGAAGTCCCCCAGGGGGAATAACTCTAACCCCGGGGGGGGGGGATAACCCTAACCCCAGGGGGAATAACCCTAACCCAGGGGGGAATAACCCTAACCCCAGGGGGGAATAACCCTAACCCCAGGGGGGAATAACCCTAACCCCAGGGGGAATAACCCTAACCCCAGGGGGGAATAACCCTAACTCCAGGGGGGAATAACCCTAACCACAGGGGGGGGAAATAACCCTAACCCCAGGGGGAATAACCCTAACCCCAGGGGGGAATAACCCTAACCCCAGGGGGGAATAACCCTAACCACAGGGGGAATAACCCTAACCCCAGTTAGTCAAATCCAGAAAAATTGTAATAAAAAGCGATCAAAAAGTCGTATATGCGCAATCAAGGTACCGATAGAAAGATCACATCATGTCGCAAAAACTGACACCTGACACAGCCCCATAGACCAAAGGATAAAAGCGCTATAAGCCGGGAAATGGAGCGATTGTTAGGAACATATATTTGTTAACAATGGTTTAAATTTTTTACAAGCCATCACATAATATTATACTTTACATGTTACAAATTCTTGTAATCGTAACGACTTGAGTAACGTATTTTACTCCAGGGCGAATGGCGTAAAAAAAAAAAATACCCTCCAAGTAAAAGAAATGTGAATTTCACCACACATTGAATTTTTTCCTGGTTTCGCAGTGTACTTTATGCAAAAATTCAGCCGTCATTGCAAAGTACAATTAGTGACGCAAAAAATAAGGGCTCATGTGGGTTTCTAGGTGAAAAATGCAAGTGCTATGGCCTTTTAAGCACAAGGAGGAAAAAACGAAAACGCTAAAATTTTAAATGGCCGGGTCCTCTAAGGGTTAAAAAATGTTAAACTTTATTTCTAAAGTAGTAAAATTAAACAAAAAGTCCATAAACTGGTATCACTGTAACAGTGCAGACCTGAAGACCTTATCGGTGTCAAAACAGTTTGGGTTATCATATTTGCTGTCTACTGTAAAGTTTGCACTAGTGTGCTGACACAGCCGGCGGTGGAGTCAGTACACTAGCACCAACTCTCAGACAGTATCGGAGGTCCAATCCTGATTGTGGGCGCTCCAAAGGTCCAGTCCGCAGAACATCGTCTATGTATGGATGGAATTCTATGTTTGTGTGCATTAGACCTTAGACGATCAAGGAGAAACAGTTGGGGAGAGGATGGCACGAGCAGCGGGTTCTCTCCCCGGCTATATCTCCTGCTTATAATTGAGTATGAAATTTTACACATTGATATCATATCCCATTAACCATCCAATTTAGCTGTGTAGATGTAGATTATATTCTTACTAATGGGATTGTGTGAAATCTCCCATCATGAATCTGATCTTATGACTTTATTTTTTTTGTGTCAGGGTCAGCAAATCTGTGACGGAGAGCAGCACTTTTTCCCATGAACATGGATTTACGTTTGGATTTGGAGTGGAGACTACTTTTAAAGCAGGAATTCCTAAGGTTGCTGAAGAAAAAGTGAAAATTACCATGAATACGAGCACTACCAACAACTGGAAACTTACAGAGACTAATGAAACCACGGTAAGTCATTACACTACATTACACTATAAAATAGACTAGACTTTGGGTAATTTATAATGGGGTAAACATGAATGTAAATGGCGTCTTATTCTTGGAGGTTCTTTATTATGCTACAAAGTTACCCAACTGGTTTTCCATCTGTAACTCTGACATGGAGGTCCGGACTGAAGGACACCTAGAGTGGTCCTGTAATGCTGGAGGGAGCGAGGACATATTACATGCAGTATAGACTGTAGTAGGGTGGACGGCTGTAGTCAGGTAAAGACTGGAGATATCCAGCAGAAGATGACATTGTAAGGTCATACAACTAGAAAAGAACTACAATTAAAAAGGGGGAGACCAGTTCACCATTCCTGGTTAAGCTCCTCATGGTCCACACTGTGAACGCAAACATGAAGAAAGTCACTTTAGATCAGCAATTGATCTATAAACCATATCCAAATTTTATTTAGCAAGATCCATAAAATCAGCAGACCAGAGTTGCACCCAGGATGTATGTCTACCTGTTTAAGGCGCACTCAGCCCCTCAATCGTAACTTATTTGGAGTTGGAGTTGCCATCTTTTATAGCCATTCCTCTCAGATAGCGTTCTGACGCAAATCCCAAATGCTTACAAAAAGCTCCAAAATAAAAACAATAATACATTTAAATCTAGTGCACAACATGCACGTGTGGTAAGGTTTATAGATACATATATATCAGCTCAGCCAGTAGTGTTAATGTTGTGACGCCAGTGCTTATCTAGCACACAGGTGTGATGTTGGTACCTGCTTGATTGTGTGGCCGGTAGTGTTCCCCAATGGTCAGTAACCTGCCGGGTTGTGTTGAGTCCCTTGGGCTCTTGTCACAGTCATCCTAAATGGCAACTGAACCACCCGGGCAGTCGGTACCGCCACCCACAGAAAAAGGAAAAATTACCCAAGGTGTACAGTGCTATGTGTATAGGTGCCAATGTGTATAGATGATGACAGCATCCGAGTAGTATAAAAATAGAACAGCTTTACTGTCAGGTTCTTTAATATAACAATACACGTTTTACAAGTAGATAAATCTTCACACAGACTTTAGTACTTGACCTATGTGCTAGGGGAGGTGCTTGAGAAGTAGTAAGAGAGGTAGTTGTAGCGGTGCTTGTAAGATAGAGTGGAGCAATGTAGAGTTGAAGAGTCGGCCAGAGGAGCCCTAACCCAGAGTAGCAATGTACTCTGCTGGAACCTGAAGATATCTTTGTAGTGAATAGTTACTTGTACTTGTGTATAGACTTAGACCACCTTCTGCCCCCATATTTATCTGGGTGTAGCAAGGTGTCCGAGGGGTCCCAGTTACCTGCACTGTGCTATAGGATACGTAGACCTTCGTTATGGTAACTTTGTCCTATTGAGGCTAGTTCCTCTTGTTTCAGGATACTGCACTGCTCTGTTATGACATGTTCCTGGTGTGGGTCAGGGTGTTCCTCGGTGACCTCTCCCTTTAGGCAGGGTTCACACTATGTATATTTGAGGCTGTATTTGGTCCTCATGTCAGGTCCTCATAGCAACCAAAACCAGGAGTGGATTGAAAACACAGAAAGGCTATGTCCACATAATGTTGTAATTGAGTGGATGGCCTCCATATAACGGTAAATAACTTCCATTATTTCAATACAACGGCCGTTGTTTTAAAATAACAGCACAAATTTGCCATTAAATGGCGGCCATCCACTCAATTACAACATTATGTGAACAGATCCTTTCTGTGTTTTCAATCCACTCCTTGTTTTGGTTGCTATACAGCCTCGAATATACGTAGTGTGAACATAGCCTTAAGTACTTAGCACTGCATGCTGAACATAGTGGTAGTAGCAAAAGAACTGTTGCTCTCTAACTGCATCTGTACACTTGCGTGACTAGACTCAACTGAGCTTTGTTGTCCCAGACCGGGGTCCTGGCATAAAACAGGCCCTGGCTTAACTACAGCAGGAAAAGTTGTCTTAGTGTCTTTCCTCTCTGAGAATCTGGACAAGACTAAACTGCACTTCCTCCACCAGTGAAACTTCTCCTGCAGGGGCCTTTAGTGTGCCTCTCTGTGAGTGGTGGGGATGAGTGTGTGCAGGAGAAAGAAGAGAGATGAAAGGTTAGACAAAAAGAGCACCTCCTATTGGTCAGTAACAAACACATGGCAGACATAAAACATTAACCTAATACTGACTTTAGCTGTGCATTTAAATAAGGACATAGAAAATACTGACATCTAGTGGAGAAACTTTAACTACCTACTACCTTTTACTACCTTATCCCCACTTTAACCTGAGAGAAAAAGCCTTTTGGCGCACAGGTGCACAGGAGAGACAAAAACACCAGTGGTTGGACACCATACATGTATATATGTACACAAACTAGAGGACAGCAAACTTACAGTATGAATCTAATTCATTTTATCTAGAAATGCAGGAGTTCTGCAGGCTAGGTCCCCCATTCCCAGAGGTCGGGTATTTCTGGTAGTTCCGTTATCTCGAGACATAACTAAAATTGTAACTAAAAATATTTAAATGCACAAAATACATATTCAAGAATACAGCTGGGGAATAAAAAGCTAGATGAGAAGTCAACCTACCTCAGGAAAAAGTCGAGGGGGAGACCAAGGAAACTTTATTTTCAATCTTCTCCTAATATTTGGTGATTAAAGGAAAACTCGGGGACCTGTAAAAATAAACAAACAAACAGCAAACACAGTTTTTAAACTTATCCTCACTCCTGGGTCCACCTATGTTTTAATTTCCTGCCGATTGCGGGTCCCCAGAACTCCCGTCAGCTGACTTCTCCCTTATCTTCAGCTGGGAGCATTAGATGACTGACAGCTTGGTCAGCAAATCGGAGTTGAGTAAGCTGTTAGTTGTCTGACAATAGAGGGGGGCTGGCCTAACTAGTAACTAGGGGGACAGAAGGCTTATTGAAACACATTCCAACGTTATGTAACTTTGTAATGTGGTTAAATTGACAGAAAAAACAAAAAAAAACAAAAACAAAAGCAGTTGTCCTTTAAGAAAGAAATTTGGTTTCATCTTCTCCAAAACCAAATCCTTCAATTTCTTTCTACTTCTGGTGACATTTACAAAAAGCCACAAAACTGTTGTGACTTTTATTTTTTGTACTGATGTAATAACACATGGCCATTAAGGGTTTGTCATCTTTTTTTACAGACTTTGTATGAATCAATCACAAATGTCGAGGTGCCGCCTGGTAAATCCCTTCGGGTGAAGTCCTCTGTGACAAAAGCCGAAATGAATGTCCCCTACAAGTTGGTGGCCCGCACCTTGTTTGGTGCCAAGGTTGAAGTTTGTGGAATGTGGAAAGGCGTCTCACATTACAACATGACGGTTATTCAGGAAGATATCGATTAGATGATCGTATGTCCCGGGATTTATCATCAATCAATCAATGATTCCAATCAATATGATTCATTTAGATACAAAAAGATAAAGGATGATTCTCATGATTACGCTTTGTGCAGATTGTTTGGAAAAAAAAATTAAATCTCTTATAAATCTCCAGTATTAATTACCAGAAAATATAATAGGTAAAGGCCCTTTAGTCTAGGTTTACACCAAAGTTTTACCCTCAGCCACAGTATTGTTTCTCTTTTCCGTTTTACCCATCAAACTCCCTATTAAAGGGGTTCTCCAGTGCTGCGAAAACATGGCCACTTTCTTCCAGAGACAGCCCCTCTCTTGTCTCCAGTTTGGGTGCAGGTTTTGCTGCTCAGTTCCATTGAAGTTAATGGAGCTTAATTGCAAACTGCACCTGAACTGGAGACAATAGTCGTGTTGTCTCTGAAAAAATGTGGCCATGTTTTTGTAGCACTGGATAACCCCTTAAATTTCAATGGCTTTTTATTGTGCTCTGTTTTCATCAAATCTGTCATTGGGTTGTTGTTGTGTTTTATTTTTTGTTGGACGGACATAAAATCTGTTTGTGCACAAACTTGTCTGTCCGAGAAATGGAACGTGAATTGAAAGTATAAATCTGTTTCTTTTTTTTACAATATAGTTAAAGTGAATGTACCACAGGTACATCTCTTTTTTTTTTTTTTTACATGAATAGAACAGTGCGGGGATGCTGGTGCCAAGTTCCCGTGATGGTGCCGGTCTATTTTCAAGCACTGGCCAGGTATGAAGCACTGGAGGCGGGACAGCCGGCCTCTAGTGTGACTGTCTGCCCTCCCCTCTATAACATGTCTCCATTAGAATCAATGGAGCCGCATCACAGAGGGGAGGGGAAACCGACACTGGTCTATTCATGTAGAGAACCAAAAAGTGATGCAGGTACATTTGCTTTAATGTTGATGGATCTAAGCGTAAGCTATTTACGTTCTCATTGGTTTGCAAGTTATCCAAAATCAGTTTTTTTGTTTTTTTCATTGAGCATGCGTAAAACAAATGAAAAAACAGGAATATAAACTAATATGCAGGTTTTTAGAACCAAAATGCTAACAAACTATTAAAAAAAACGGATAATTTTGCAATCAGATTTTTGTCTATTTATTTAATATGGAAAGAAACATTCACGATTGAGATAAACTCTGTTGGGAACCTCGCCTTACACTTGTCCAAAAGCAATGAATGTTAATGGTTGCACAAACAATATAGCAATAATCCCTGGATCGGCGTCCTATTCCATGTAATTTAGAGTCCATAACTTGTAATATTTATTGGGAAAAGGCCTCCCCTGTACGTATATAATGAATCAGCCAGGACAACACCATGTGGCAGAGAGTTCCATAGTCTCACTGCTCTTACAATAAAGAATCTGTGACGATGCTGATGGTGAAATCTTCTTTCCTCTAGACGTAGAGGACGCCCCCTTGTCATGGTTACAGGCCTAGGAGTAAGGAGATCACTACAAAGATCTCTGTACTGTCCATTCATATATTTGTACATTGTAATCAGATCGACCTTAAGACGTCTTTTTTCTAAACTAAATAACCCCAAGCTTGATAACCTGTCCTGGTCCTGTGACCCAACCATTCCCTTAATGACCTTGGTCACCTCTAGAGGTAAGCGAAGAAAATTCACAGCAATTCATTAACAAAATTTGCTAAACATGGAGGCCGCACATGGTAAAGTATGTGACACTGGGCGGGAGCAAGGGATTACATACATAATGTGGCCGTCCAATCACCTGTAAGCCCCTCTGTGATGTCCATATAAGGTGATTTGTTTCCGGGAGGCGGGCAGTCAGCTGTGTGTGTAGTGAAGAGTAAGTTGCAGCAGGCAGTTAGAACAGAGCAGGGAAAGCAATAGCGCGATATAGGGACAGAGAGGAAAGGGTGGAAGGGTGGATTGTGAGTAGATGCTGGGTAGATTGTGGGTGGTTTCTGTGGTAAGTCACTGGGTGCTGGCTGGGCATTATACCAAGTCACTGGGTGCTGGCTGGGCATTATACCAAGTCACTGGGTGCTGGCTGGGCATTATACCAAGTCACTGGGTGCTGGCTGGGCATTATACTAAGTCACTGGGTGCTGGCTGGGCATTATACTAAGTCACTGGGTGCTGGCTGGGCATTATACTAAGTCACTGGGTGCTGGCTGGGCATTATACCAAGTCACTGGGTGCTGGCTGGGCATTATACCAAGTCACTGGGTGCTGGCTGGGCATTATACCAAGTCACTGGGTGCTGGCTGGGCATTATACCAAGTCACTGGGTGCTGGCTGGGCATTACACCAAGTCACTGGGTGCTGGCTGGGCAGTATACCAGGTCACTGGGTGCTGGCTGGGCATTACAGCCCAGGTAGAACTCCAAAATTCCACCCGGAATGGACCCAATTAGAGACACAGAGAAGCAAGAGTTGCCAACCTACTAGCTGTGAAGAGCTGGAAATGCCTAATTTTTTTTTTCAAATCTTTATCTATTTTTTCATACAATTCATACAGTATAAGGCCTCGTTCACATGCTTGTATATTTTCAATAAATAAGGTCTGTTGTTGCAGATTGCACCAGCAACTCGGGCGGATTAACATAGTTTCCTATATAACCCGACTCGAGTGTAAACACACTGTATAAACTCCGTCCGGGATTCCATGTGGCCGCATAGAAAAGTGATATGTCAATTTTGTGCGGCCGCTATTCATTGAATGACGGCTGCAGGAAATTGACTGCGCAGACAATAAAAAGTGCGGCTCTGGCAGTACTTTACATTGTCTGCTATGGTTAATTGGAATGCGGGCGCACCCGAATGTGCCTGTATTCCAATTCAAAAGAGGTGCCGTACCGGCCGGGGTGAACTTCACAGACAGCGGCCTTTCCATGACAAAGCTGTGTCACAGAACATTTGCTGTCTTATAGCGTCTGAATGTGGCCTAAAGCACATGTTAAAAACAAAATGGCATAAACAATAAAGAACAAACCAATATCATACTTTAAAAAAAAAAATGTCATGATTATAAGGACAAACTCAAAACCCTTCATGGGGCCACCTAGTCGACTAGCAACATTTCCAAATTAATCTTCATATGCCAAAAACACATTTTTCCAAAATGGTTGGAGAGCTGGACATTCATACCATATGTGAAGCACAGTACCTATCCACAAAGCCAACATGTCTCGGGAACTGCAGATTATATCAGATGTAGGCAGTCTGGGCACCTGTACATCTTGAGAGCAGTTTTGTAATTCCTCTCTCAGGCAATGTTCACACAACGTATCTTTTCATAAAAGTACACCGTTGTTGCAACAACGGCCATGATCAATCCGAAAATATATGTTACCTTGCAGTCTATGGAATCCCGTCCGGAGCGTATACATATAGAATACGCTCCGGCCGGGATCTCTACCGGCGCCGTAGAAAACTGACATGTTAGCTTTCTGCGGCCGCTATTCATTAAATAGCGGCTGCAGAAAATCCTGTCAATGCAAACAGTTGAGCGAGCGGCTCCGGCCACAATCTCCATAGTGTGCAGTGGGGAGTTCTGATGCGGGCGCGCACAGATGCGCTAAAGAACTACAGTACCGGATGGAATGATCTTTAGTGAGACCAGCAATTCCGTGACCCGGCCGTTCTCATACAGCGTCTGCACATAGCCTTAGGCTGGACTCTTGGAATAAAGGAGTAAATGGACCTCTTCTCTTTGTCAGAACATTCCTGTTTACAGTATCGTCCCAGATCTCAAAGAAACTCCTTAAAAAATATGGAGTGATGTATCTCAGTTGGTCTACCGTTACTCGCAAGCCACAGGACGATGTGAACATCTAGATGAACTATCTGTACCTCTAATGAAACCCATTTCTTAGTCTCCCTGTGGCAGTGCCAGCCCGATAGGCATAATAAAACATGTAATAGATTTTTGGATCCGATAGTCCTGCGCTGCCCAGATAAGATTTTATAACCGCATAGAACAGTGCCTTTAGAAGAAGATAGCAGAAGGGCTGATTGGAAGTGCCTGAAAAATGTATAAAAAAAACAAGTAACCATCTGAAGAGCGTTCTTACAGAATATCGCCTAAGATGCCCTGCTGTCTTTTCCAAGCGAGGCTGATAATTCAGCTTAAATAACTGCAAGATAATTTATTTGCCTAAAATCATAGAAGAAAGTATAAAGGAGGGCACTCACCATTAAAATGTAGCCTTTATTTCACGTCTTTAAAATCGTTTATGCAGACAGGTACGAGGACGTCAGCTCCGGCGTGAATGTGAGGGGCGTGACAGCTGTTTCACACGTGATTCGTGCTTCTGCAGACGCTGACTAGGTTCACAACACCTTCGGTATATAACCTACTTGGGCATGCGCACACTAGACTTCAATGCTTAAAAACAATGAGGTTAAAAACATTGTAACACAATCAAACAATACAATTAATCATTATTTATCCTAATTTGTTCGCACTGTTTTTCCTTTTGAGTTATAAGAACATATTTAGTTCGATTCTCTCATTTAGTCGGGCTGGACCCTGAGCATTAGTAGCTAAAATTAGTTTTGCCTCCTCCTGTAGTAACAGTTTATTATTGTCCATTCCTGCTTTGGGTTGTATGCGTTTTAAGCCGAAATATTGTAAACAGTTGGCTTCACCTCTATGTTTTTCATTTATGTGTTGGATCAGCCTTTCCCTGTGCGCAGTGATCTTACATGCTCACTGAATCTTTTGTTCAGGGGACGAGTGGTCTTTCCAATGTAAAAGGCTCCACAACAGCATACGATGGCATAAACTACATATGGCGTTTTGCAATATATCATATCTTTGATATGAAATTCTATACCCCCTAGTTTTATACATTTATTTGGCAGGAAAAATTTGCACCAATTGCAAGAACCGCATTTGTAGTTACCTTGTGGGGCGGTTTTTTCTAGCCAGGTCATTCCATGTTTTTTCTCTTTGAATTCGCTGTTCACTAACTTATCCTTCAAATTACTACATCGCCCTTTAACATTCTGCCAGAACCGGATCAGCTATAATCAAATCCCAGTTTTCATGGATTGCCTTGCGGATTATCTCTGCCATAGGACTAAATGTGAACATCCAGGAATTCGATGTTTTTTTCCTCCATTTTAGACGTGAAAAACATGCTCATGTCATTAGAATTAAGATATGTTACGAATTCAGAGAATGCTTCTATAGTGTTATTCCAGACAATGACTATGTCATCCACAAACCGAAAATATTTGATGATACAATTCATAAACGGATTGGTTGCAGTATAAATCATTTTGCTTTCTAATACTGCTAAATACAAATTGGCGAACGTGCACGCGATGGGCGTACCCATCGCCGTACCCTCGCTTTGTAAAAACCATTGATTATCGAACAAAAAGGCATTATTCTGCTAAATAAAAAGTAATGATTCGCAGACAAAATCGGTGAATTCTGGACTTTGGTTAGTTTGCTCTAATAATTCTCTTATTGCTCTCACACCCAAATCCTGTGGTAGTTTCGTGTATAGACTTTCTACATTGTGCAGAGGAGAGCATTTGTGATGGAATTGACACCCGACACGATCGGGCAACCAGGTGGTGGAATAAGGCCCTTGTGTATCTTCGGTATATGATACCAGACCGGATTTCTGGGATATTTTGGAATCAGTTTTTCTGCTTGTTTCCTGGATATTACTCCTTTTTCCACGTTCTTTCGTAGTAGACTTTGTAGTTTAGATTTGGCTTTATTTATTGGATTTTCCTTCAGGACCTGGTATGTCCGTTTGTCACACAATTGCCTTAATGCTTCATTTTTATAGTCCACTTTGTTTTGAATCACAATATTTCCCCCCTTGTCTGCTTTTTTGACTATAATGTCGTCCCTTTCCTTCAGCCATTTTAAAGCTGCAAGTTCTTCAGATGTCACATTAGGGGGTAATTTAGGATAGATAAGAGATTTTACAGCCAAGTTGAGTCATAAACTGGACATGCAAGAAGATGTGTTCTACAAATCAGGGCAAAGAAACCATAATAGAGCATGGGAAAGGGTGGATACAGATTAATCTCCATAACTCTCCCAACCTATGTGCCTTGTCCCATCATCTAAACCCACAGTGGACCAAGAGGAGTTTCAGATGCTGTTTTGTGAAGCTTGGATTACAATATGGACATGAATGGGAGAGAACACTGATTCTGCTGCCCATCCCCGTGTAGGGTCCTAGGCTACACATAAGATACAAGAGGCCTTCACCTTCCCTTGCACCCACCTAAGCACATTGCCCACATGCTTCTCTCTCATTATAAACATTTGTGTGAAAATCAAATATTTTTGAGAGAAGTTGTCACCAGGGTGTATAATAATGATCGCCCCATGACAGGCGCAAATAAACTGATGTTCTCTATACAAGGTGTGATCTGCGATAAGCATAGTAATAGAAGCATTTCACCATCACCAAGTCATAGAACAGGAGATACAGAGTAAACACATGGGGGTAAACAGAGATGAGGAGTCATGATGGAGCGCTGCAGGGAGGAGGAGAAGGACACAGGTTCCCACAGTTTCCACCGTTCCTCTGGATTATATAAGAGTCCGGAGCAGAATTCTCCTCAGTGACCTGCAGTCTCCTTACAGAGAGCAGCCAGATCCACCGTGACACCCAACAAGACCCAACAATGGCCGATCTAGGTAACCGCTCTCCTCTGACCTCACAGGTCCCTCCTCTTCTGTTTCATTTCTTCTTCTTAGGTTTCTCGCCCTCTTCATCATAATCATCCACTATTTTATCTTTGTACTTATCTTATATCGTTGTCTTCTCTCTTCTTCCTCCCTCTCATCATCATCAGCTTCCTCTTTACTGTCTTATCACTTTCTTCTCGTTTTCATCCTCTTCCCCCATCAGCTTCTTCTGTAATCACACGTTTCTTATAATCCAGCTTTTCTCTGTTTTGTACATACACTTTGTACCCTAGTCTTGCAGCCTTGCTTCCTTCAGGATGTGTGACTCCTATTGAAGAGTCCATGAATGCTCACAGCATCTTAACGCAAAATTGATTTCTTTTCTTTAGTACAAAATACAACAAAACGTTTACAGGCTGATACGTTTTCCCACACCACACTCTATTGATTGAAGTGCAGCCTTAATGTTGAAGGTTTCTCAGTTTTCTCTCTTCTTCCTCCTCCTCATCTTCTCACTTTCGTTGCCATCTCTTTTTTATCTTCTCTTCTTTCTCATCATCACCTTCCTCATGGTCTTTGTTGCAGGTTGCAGGTATTACTATTACAGACTTGTAGTTGCATGCGGGGTGTATTAGGGTCAGGTCCTAGGATTGTGGAGAGGAGTAATACATGGATGACAAGCTTGGGGAAGCTTTAGAGAATATATATCAGAGTAATCGGCCCCTTAGTACCTGCTGTCTATGCACTTCTCATCTCTCTTTGTTAATGGCTATGTTGGGGATAGGGAAACCCCGGCCCCCCAGCTCTTAAAAAACTACCATTGTACTTTTAGGGTATGTTCACACATAATGAGTCCTCAGCGGATTTCATTTTGCACATATCGCTGCAAATCTGCTGTGATACTTGTTCCCATTAGAATCTAGAATCTCATAGTGGATTTTAATTCTGCTGCGAGAATGTGGAGACAAGCTTCTTTAACTAATTCTATGTAGGTTAACTTAATAAAGATTATATGCTTACCTGCTCCCGTTCCTCCGGCGCGCTCCAGTCAGCTTCTTCAGGTCCCGTTTTACTGACAGTCCACTCAGCCAATCACTGTCTGCAGCGGGACAGCACACTCTTTGGCTCGGTGGACTGTCAGTGAGTTGGGATCAGGGCCAGGAGCACACGGGAATGAGTCGGAGGAACGCAACCAGGTAAGGATAGCAACTTTATTTTTTTCAATTGCCTGGCAAAGAAATAGATAACCCCTTCCTGCTAAAGGACATGCTGGCACATCCTGCAGCGGGTGAAGGGATTCAGAGAGGGGTCGTGCCATGACCCTGCTATGAAATTCGCACTCCCAGCTAATTAGCCATTTAGATGCAGCTATCAAAACTGACAGCTGCATTTAAATGGCTGTAAATAGCACGGTAAATGGCGTAAGCTCAAAAAAAATGCCAAAGTGCAAAATTGCTCATTTTTGGTCACATCAATTAAAAAAATTGTAATAAAAAATGATCAAAAAGTCACTTATAAGTAAGCAAGGCACCGACAGAAAGTACAGATCATGGCACAAAAAATAACACCTCACACAGCCCCATAGATGTTTTAATTTTTTAAGTTAAGTTACATATAGTTATAATCATACCAGGTGAATCAAAGGTCTCAGGACGCTGTTTTAATTCTGAAATGAAAGAGAAAATGACATACTGGATCAAGGGCAAGTTCTTTTAATGGGGAGGTGGTCATATAGCATATCAAGAAGGGCAGAAGAATCTCACAAATCAATTGTCGTAAACAGATTTGCAATATCCCTTGTGATTCAAACGTTATCAACAGAAACATGTGGGAACATTCCCTGTGATGCACAGCTATCTGACATGTTCAATGTGTTGTCTCTGGTGCTAAAGACAGAGCAGAAGGCGCTGGAGCCAATCGTTCTGAAACCAAATGAGAATCCTTCTGTGTTGATAACTTTTTAACCAAAAGAGATTTTGCAAATCTGACGGCAGCAATCAGTTTCTGTTCTAGTATATTTATGTATTTCAGAAAGGAATAAGAAGTGTTTGGGGGGGGGGATGAACACTTTTTTATATATACCAGGGGTGTCAACCTCAAATACACAGTGGGACACTGACTTATAGGGCCACTTATTATGGTGGTTTTGGTGGTTTCCCTAATGGAGCCACCCCTTGGCTGGGTCCTTCCTTGAAGGATATCTGGCTAGTCCTGTGTTTTTGAGACTCTTAAATGAGGCTCCACGGGCTCTTCTTTTGCATATTCATGTTTCCCAAGATGCAATGCACCTGGGGTTTCACTGCATTGAGAGCTTTAACCGGCAGCCGGCGGTGTTGTAGTTTGGCTGCTCTCCCTGAGATCAGTGATCTTTTTCTCTTATGCCTTTTAGATCATAGCAGAGCCAATTGAAAAAGCAACATAATGAAAAAGTAATAGCATAATAGTATAATAATCTATAAAGGAAAAAGGAGAAGTGGGAGGAGTAAATATCCTGACCATAGGAACTTACAATCTATAAGAAATAATACGAGATATAAGAGGAGGAGGAGGAGTAAAAGTCATGACCATAGAAGTTTATAATCTGTATTACTGTAAAAAAGAATAAAAGACGTCAGGGGAAAACCAGAAATGGAGATGAGCAAAATGACCATAGGGGCTTATAGTCAATAATAGCTGCATCATATCCCAGGCCTTATTCTGTACTTACTATGTTATCTCATTTCATTCTAGACACACTCCTTCTGTGCGTGACTAAGGATTATGAGATCCAAGTTGGCTTACCACCCCGGCATGCCCAAGATAGCTTTAAGAAGAGAGCAAACTTTGTGGGAAAGGTTGACCAGATCAGCAACTTAGCCTGCAGCCCAGATGGGGAGGTCTTCTGCGTCCGCTCTGGTGACCTGTACAGAGGTCCACTCACCACTGAAAAAGATGTTGACTGGTTTACGGTGGCTGAAAGAGTTGGAATATCTGAATGGGACAGAGTTAAATGTCTTGTCTTCCACCCTGATGGAGATTTATACTGCACCACTAATGACGGAGAAATGTATAAGGGTCCCCCACCAGATAATGAGAATGTACCCTGGCTCTATGATCGGGCAACAAGGATAGCTAAAGGTTGGCAGGAGTATCTAATCTGGTTTTTTGATCCAGAAGGCAATATGTATGGTGTGGTTGGTGACAGCTTATACAAAGGTGCGCCACCTACTGATGAAAATGTTAAATGGAAAACCACCATGGTTGGAATACAAGGGTGGCAAAGGCTCACAGCTTTTATCAGCTTTACTAAAGATAATAAACTGTGGGCTAAAGATCATTACAATGGGAACTTCTACAGAGGAGACAAACAGTCATCAGAAAACGCATCATATCTCTACAGTGCCGAGTGCATAGGATGGAAATATGATATATATCCCTTTATGTTTTTTACAAAGGACAAAACAATTCGTAGTATTATCAGCTTTGACTTCCTGGTTGATGAGGGGAGTGCGACATCTGAAAAACCGGAGGTGGTAGAGAAGATCCTCTACGACAACAGAAGCAAGTACGCAACGCTGAGACACGACTACAAGTAAGTACTGGACTATAAGCTGATGTAACACTTAGAAGCCGCTACTCAGTGTTTGTACAGTATATGGTTTAGCATCTGGTTACTGTTACTTGTGGGTCCATGGAGTCCATAAAAGAGCCAGAGATACAGTGGGGAGAATAAGTATATACACAGTGATACACAAGTGTATACAGAAGTCATATACCTACAAAGAATAGAGATTTGTGTAATATTTTCTCACTTCAGCCTTGTGCGGGTCTCTGTCCCCGATGTCCTTAGACAGCTGTGTGGTCTCGGCCATGGTGGAGAGGTTGGAGAGTGATGAGTGTGTGGACAGGTGACTATTATACAGGTAATGAGATGAAACAGTTGCAGGTAATCCAGGTAATGAGGGCGGAGGAGGAGGAGAGGATCGGCAGAATTCCTGCTGGTCGGTCGGGGATCAAATCCTTATTTCATCCAATAAAATGCAAAAAAATTATTGAAATATCTATGTGATTTTCTGGAATTTCTTTTCTAGATTCTGTCTATCACAGTGGGGCTGGGTTCACACTACGTATATTTCAGTCAGTATTGTGGTCCTCATATTGCAACCAAAACCAGGAGTGGATTAAAAACACAGAAAGGATCTGTTGACACAATGATGAAATTAAGTGGATGGCCGCCATATAACAGTAAATAACGGCCATTATTTCAATACAACGGCCATTGTTTTAAAATAACAGCAAATATTTGCCATTATATGGCGGCCATCCACTCAATTTCACCATTGTGTGAACAGATCCTTTCTGTGTTTTTAATCCACTCCTGGTTTTGGTTGCAATATGAGGACCACAATACTGACTGAAATATACATATACTGGCTGGGTTCACACTACGTAAGTTTCCGGCCGTAGCGCGTTCCGTGAATAAGCGGCCGGAAACTTACATAGTTTGCGTACAATGTAAAGTATACGATCTACGGCCGCACAGTTCACACTACGTACGAACTTACGCCCGGATCGTATGCGGCGCCGTAAAAAATGAACCAGACCATTGTTTCGGGACGGAAATGCCGTAAATTACGCCTGTAGCGTAACATGCGGTCCCGTACGTAGTGGTGATTTCTTCATTTTGAAAGCTTTTTGTGCCGATCCAAAAGGTTCTGTGGGGTGTCCGGGGCTAGGCGAAGATTTCCAAGAAAAAGACCGCTGTCAGATCGCTATGAAGAGCGCTCAGGAAGCGTAAGTACACTACGGGCTTAAGTTTGCGGTCCGTACGTATCCGGCCGCAACTTGCGTAAAGTCCCGGCCAGAGTTTCATACGTATATGTCCGGCCACGGAAAATATGCGGCCGGACATATACGTAGTGTGAACATAGCCACTGACTGAAGTATACGTAGTGTGAATCCAGTCTGGAAGTGTATCTACCATAAAAATGACACATCTCTCTATTCTGCGTAGGTGGAAAAAGGTGCTAAGTTTGCAGTGTATTAACTCCTTATTTTCCTCACTGTAGTCTGAGACTATGAAGCAGCCCTAATATTCAATGTAACCGATATGTCATGTTTGGTGATCAGTGGCGTAGCTACCGCGGTCGAGGCCCTCCCCATCAATCACTCTTGTGACCGCAAGCATTGTTTTGCTTGCGGTCACAAGAGTCCGGCTCCGTCTTCCCCCGGCTGCTGGGCGGCTGGCGGGGGTGTCACGTCTTATCCCCGGCAGCGCGCGCATCCCAGAGCTCCCTTGGGCCCTGACTTCCGGTTCCGGCACCCAGGGAGCTCTGGGATGCGCGCGCTGCCGGGGATAAGATGCGATAGCCGCCCAGCCGGGGACAGACCAGGAAGAGAGAGGATCAACGTGGGAGCGTGTTGTCAGGTGAGTTAAGTTTTTTTTTTTATCAGCCTGCACGGGTGGGGGGAAAGAGGGGGGCATCTATGAGGGTGGGGGGAAAGTGGGAGGCATCTATGACGGTGGGGGGAAAGAGGGAGGCATCTTTGAGGGTGGGGGGAAAGAGGGGGGCATCTATGAGGGTGGGGGGAAAGGAGGGCGCCATCTATGAGGGTGGGGGGAAAGGAGGGGGGCATCTATGACGGTGGGGGGAAAGAGGGAGGCATCTTTGAGGGTGGGGGGAAAGAGGGGGGCATCTATGAGGGTGGGGGGAAAGGAGGGCGCCATCTATGAGGGTGGGGGGAAAGGAGGGGGGCATCTATGACGGTGGGGGGAAAGAGGGAGGCATCTATGAGGGTGGGGGGAAAGAGGGGGGCATCTATGAGGGTGGGGGTAAAGAGGGGGCCATCTATGAGGGTGGGGGTAAAGAGGGGGCCATCTATGAGGGTGGGGGGAAGGAGGGGACCATCTATAAGGGAGGGGGAGGGGAGAGAGGGGGCCATCTATAAGGGAGGGGGAGGGGAGAGAGGGGGCCATCTATAAGGGAGGGTTTATAAGAATCAAATCAAGATAGTTCAATACTACAATAATCGAATGCAGCTAAAATATACTTGATATATCAAAAATCTAACAATATATGATGAAATATAAAAATATAAAATATAAATGAAATGAATTTAATATAGATGAAAATATTGATTAAAAAGTAAAAATATAAAAATATATAAAGTATCAATATGAGCCCAGTGGTATTTGACTGCGTCGGGCCCAGCGCAGTCAATCCACATGAATGGATAAACAAGTGATCCCGAATCCCTGTGCCGAGTACTAGTTCATGTCGGCGGTATATCGTTAACGTAATCTCCGCTATGGAATAATAGATATAGTCTATCTTGCGAATCCTATGTATTTTATAGGTTGTTGCAATATAAATATCTCAAAGAGGCTCCGTAATGATAGATTGCTGTGATACGGGCCGTAGTCTTTATAATCGACAAATGTCTTTTGGATATAACTGTTATTGTAAACATATAGGATAAATTGGAACAGTGGTGGTGGGATGATCCACCCCTCACCCTTCTGAAGACGGCTCTCGCGGACCGATGCGGTGCTGCCGTAGTGACCCGACCATAGAGGGATTCGGTCTCCCTGGGGTCTATGTTCCCGTGCTCTGAGTTAGCACGATGTGCTGTCTTGTGTGGAGTATCCTCTGAGCCGTTGCGGCGCCTGCTTGTTGGTGAGCGCGCGCTCTTTCAAACTGTTATTTGAAATAGATGCCGTGGAGAGTACGGCTCCGATTCGGGATCTTTTAAACAAACTTGAGTATAAGTAAATGGCTCTGTTATCCTTTGTTCTTAGGACGCGTTTCAGGAGGGCTACTTGCTCCTTTCTTCAGCAAAGAATTTTGGATAACTATGTTGAGATGGTATCAGTTCAAATTTTATATCTGCTCGGGACCTCTTGTAAGACCCGTTCTGGATCGTTCCGGATCGGTCCGGGTAGTCTTTCCACATTTTCGGATCATACAGTGATCCATAATTACTTTACAGATCATTCAGTAATATAAAATTGCTTATCAGTTATATACATGTAATATGGAGTTGTGTAGATAAATCTCATACGGCATATTAGTCTAGTCTAGACACATTATTTACCACCTTCCCAAATATTTATACTGTTCAGGTTATATGTATAAGCTACAATTAGTCCAAGGCCATAGAGGAGTATATATCTCATATGCGTGCTGTTATTAGATTTATTTGTGTTCTTAACCTCTAATCGGTATAGGGGTGTATACATTGTATATATGCGATCTGCCAACATGGCTTCTCCCTTGTGTAACTTCAATAGTAGAGTGTGGCTTCTCTCCTGTGTGGATTCTCAATAGTAAGATGTGGCTTCTCTCCTGTGTGAATTCTCAGTCCCATAGGTGTATCTGAGACTTCGTGTATGGAATGTATATATTAATTTGTGTATGGGTGATCTAGGGAGACTGCTTAAAAATTATGTTAACTCTAGTGTAAGAATACAATATTGTAATATAGCATGGTATCAGGGGTCTCCAAGGGGCGGTCCGGGCACTGACCATATATATATATATATATATATATATATATATATATATATATATATATACACACCAATAGCATCACTTGGTTGTGAAAGGAGGGGGGGGGGGGGCCCAAGTTGGCCTCTCGCACCAGGGCCCAGGAGACATTAGCTACGCCCCTGGTGGTGATGGATCCATTATAAGGTTACGTTCACATCTACAGTATATGCCTGTGCGGTATAGATCGGGTTGTCATCATATACCACAGCGTGCCCTGCTGGATCCACTCGTCTCAAAGTGCCAAATGTAGCGTAAAACAGACTTATGTTCGGCTCATTCTGAATCGTATACAATTTTTCTAGTTCAGTTTAAAAGCCGGGTTGACCATAGTCTAGCAGGAAAATCATATACACTTGTCTATGTGAAAAACTTTAAAAACATTTTCGGGGTTTCAAAAGTCGTCTTCTACGCCATAAAATTTTAACCGCTGCCTAACCTCAGCAGGATTCACCAGCTGCAGGCAGTCAGCCACTTCTAAATTATAATCTATGCCACACACAAGAAGGGCATGTTGAGACATTTTCTAACTGCTGCAAGAACTGTAATACCCAGACATTGGAAATCGGTGACTGCCCCCTCATTGATGGAGTGGTTCGCCGCTTTGTCAGAAATTCGTCGCGCTGAGGAGATGGTTGCGGAGGCAGGTGGCCGGTCGGATGCTTTCAAGGTGACATGGACAGCTTGGATACTGCACAGCGAAGAGCCCAGTTTTCCTGACACGTTACGCTAAAAAGTAGAACGGGCTATAGATGTGCTTGGTGCGTACCTCAATTGAGCCCTCTTTTCTTTGTCTGCTTTTTTCACTTCTTTCATCTTTTCTCTTTTTTCTTATACGTACACTAACAAATATAATGTGGTTTGAATTAATGCCTTAGGGCGTCAACATGTTATGGAAAATACGTTATTATGGTTTAAATATGTGCAACACTGTTGTTTTCGCATCATAAGGTGTCGTGGGATCGCCTTCTGAGTCATTGCTGTGACGTTAACAGTATGGCATTGTATGGATGCTTATATGATATCATGTATCTGCTGGCCCACCTGTTTTGTACTACTTTTTTCTTGAAAAATCAATAAAAATGAGAGTAAACCTAAATTATAATCTATACAGACTAAAAGTGGGTGACTATCTGCAGCTGGGGAGCCCTGTCGCAGTCAGGAAGGAGTTAACCCAAACAGGAGGCAGTGGTGCTGTGGGGTCCAGGAAAGCCTGCAGTATAGTTCTCCGACTCCTGCTGGCAGTGTCCCATCCCTTCTGAGCAGGGCCAAAAATGCAAAAAATAGACCATGAAGTCACCTGTCCCCCGTTCCCAGCAGCCACGCGTCTCCTCTATCATCTTCCCGGCACAGGCAGCATAGTACAGAGACACTGCCTGCAGAGGAAGTCCCCGAAGCCTGTCATTTACCCGAAGCTATCCAAACAATCAAGCATCTCCTTGGAGATGAAGATGATGGAGGAGACGCGTGGCTGCTGGAACGGGTGACAGGTGACTTCATGGTCTATTTATTTTTTGTTGTTTCCTGCGGGATGAGGGGGTCATGGAGCAGGCAGTGGCGCTAACAACGATCACCACATACAGCGGCAATGCGGCCATGGCTGTTTCTGAGCAACCGATATCCGGCATATAAGGTAACCTCCCACTTTTGAGCAGATGTTCCATATTTACTTCCCCCATTAGTCCAGCGCTCGCAAAACAGCTTTGTTCCCTTAATTTTTTGAAGAAAAAGAGTTCAGACCACTAAATGATGTTATATTTAGATTTTAGATTCATTACCCCTTAGTGACCGCCAATATGCCTTTTCATGGCGGTTACTAATGGGCTTTATTCCTATACATACGCCTTTTAACGGCATATGTATCAGAATGCTCTGCCGCCCCCCTGCGGTGGCACAGCGGGGGATCAGCTGTCAACTACCCGGAGCGGAGGATTTTTTGTGACCGCCGACACGGATTTTTATGGCGGTCACTAATGGTCTCTATTCTGCTGCCATCAGCTTTTTACAGCGATGACACAGACTAGTGCAGCGGCGCCAGTAAGGCCCGCAGACCCCTCCTGGGACAGAGTGTGGGGTAAGTCCCGGCTGGTCCCCGCACCGGAGATCGCCGTTATTATTAACAGTATAACGGCAGCCACCGGCAACCGGCATTGCTGGCACAGCTGAACGCTTTTACCTCTTACCTCACGGTGAGAGGAGATGAAAACATCTCCACACCCCCCCACACACACACACCCACACCCCGTCCCCAGGATTAACCCTAGTGACCCGGTTACTGACACTCCCCTCCCTGGGCAGCCATCGGATCCAAGATGACCGCCGCTATCACTGTGAACAGACTGTGAACCGACTCTGACTCTAAAAATGATCAAAGCCCCATTCTCTCTACCGAAAATGGAAGAGAGCATGGGGCAATGATCGGGACCACCTGGTGTGGTCCCGGTACAAGTGATCAGCGGTATATACTATACACCGCTGATCGCTTGTTCCAAATCGCTTTTTATCCCCTGTCACCAAAGTCAGATTGCCCGTAACCACCCCAGATTGCCCATAACCACACCAGATTGCCTCTCACCACCCCGGATAGCCAGTAAACACCCTGAGATTGTCCATTACCACCCGAGATAGCGGGTAAACAATACAGAAATTTCAAACTAAAAAAAAACATATTATTGGAAAAATTTAATTTTTTCATTTTTAGTCTAGTTTTGAATACTTTCCTCTAATACCTGTGGGGTAAAAATGGTCACCACACCCCAAGATGAATTCTTTATGGGGTGTACTTTCCAAAATGGGATGACTTTTTTTCTATTCTGCTAACACTACAGGGGCTCTGCAAACGCACCTGGCGCCCAGAAACTTCTTCAGAAAAATCTGCACTAAAAATGCTAATTGGCACACCCTTCCTTTTGAGCCCCGCTGTGTGCCCATACAGTGGTTTATAACCACATATTGTACCATTGTACTCA
Organism: Dendropsophus ebraccatus; assembly: GCF_027789765.1. Taxonomy (NCBI): domain Eukaryota; kingdom Metazoa; phylum Chordata; class Amphibia; order Anura; family Hylidae; genus Dendropsophus; species Dendropsophus ebraccatus. The sequence continues at coordinate 5,266,224 of NC_091460.1, read as the reverse complement.
GGAGAACATGTGTTACAAATTTTGGGGTGCGTTTTCTTTCCTGTGCCTCGTGAAATTGAGAAATTTCAAACTAAATAAACATATTATTGGAAAACGGAAATTACTTACGGTAATGATGTTTCCGGGAGTACATGACAGCACCAACCAGAGAGAGGGACCCCGCCTCCCCAGGGACAGGAACCTGAAGAGATAAAAAAGCAGGCCCTCCTCTTCCTCCTCAGTGAATTTCCAAGACCAAAGAGAGCCTGAATTATTAGTTACAACAACTCTATAACCATACACCTATTATCCAATTCCGACATTAACACCCCGTGAACACCCTAGTGCCAACGTAAGAAAGAAAAGAAAAGGGTGGGTTATACCATGGTGCTGTCATGTACTCCGGGAAACATCATTACCGTAAGTAATTTCCGTTTTCCCCCTCGACATGACAGCACTAACCAGAGAGAATACCAGAGATGGAAACTAGGGAGGGACCACCGCTTGTAACACCTTTCTCCCAAAAGCAAGCTCAGAGGCAGAAGAAAGATCCAAACGATAGTGACGAAAAAAAGTGTGTGGTGAAGACCATACTGCCGCCTTCCAGATCTGATCTAGCGAGGCGTCCCCCCTTTCGGCCCAGGAGGTGGCCACTGCCTGAGTAGAGTGGGCTTTTACAGAGAGAGGAGGAGACAGACCAGAAGACGAGTAACACATACATATAGCTTGCCTAATCCATCTAGCTAGGGTCCCCCTAGATACCTTATCACCTCTATTAGGACCTGCAAACTGTATGAACAGGGAATTTGTCTTTCTAAACTGTTTTGTCATTTCTGTGTAAGGTTCTGTACTAGTTAAGTGGACTATCTCACAAACCCTTCTGGCCAAAGTAATTGCCACCAGCAAGGCTGTTTTCCACGTTAAGACTTTAAGGGAAGCTTCCGCCAATGGCTTAAAGGGCCCTTTAATTAAAGCATTCAGGACCACATTTAGGTCCCATGGAGGAGTTTTGTTCACTACCCTGGGACATATTTTTACTAAAGCTCTAAAGAAACGCATAATCCAAGGGTGTCTAGCTAGCTGTTGATCATACAATGCCCCTAGCGCAGACACCTGTACCTTTAGGGTTGCTGGTTTTAACCCCTTCTCCAACCCCTTCTGTAAAAAAATCAAGAATCTTTGCTACAGTATGTTTGGACTACTAAAATCCAACTGTCTTGTTCCCACAAAATTAAAGAAAGCTTGCCAGATTCTGAAATAAATTTTGCAGGTAATCGGCTTTCTGTTCAGCTGCAGGGTAGAAATTACTGAATCTGATAAACCCTTGCTCTTAAGAATCATCCTCTCAAGAGCCAAGCCGTCAAGTGTAGATGTTGTGCTTGTGGATGCAGAATCGGTCCCTGAGATAGTAGGTCTGGTAGTTCTGGTAGCACCCACGGGTCCGCAATTGACATGTCTCTGAGGGATGAGAACCAGGCCCTGCGAGGCCAAAACGGGGCAATCAGAATGACTCTCGCTTGATCCTGCCTGATTTTTCTTAACACCCTTGGGAGAATGGCTATTGGCGGGAAGGCATATGCTAGATCCCACCCCCACGTCTGTGACAAGGCATCCACCGCCAGCGGCTTGTCCTTGGGGGACAGTGAGTAGAACCGATCTATCTGTCGATTCTCCCTGGTTGCAAATAAATCCACCTCCGGACTTCCCCACAGATGCACAATCTTTTGGAAGATTTCTCGACTCAACTTCTATTGTCCCTGTTTTAATCGATTTCTGCTTAAGTAGTCCGCCCTTATGTTTAGCGAACCCTTTAGATGGACAGCCGAGAGGCTTAGGAGATTTAGTTCAGCAAAGGCAAAGATTTCATAAGACAGATTCAATAAACTCTTACTCCTTGTGGTACCCTGCCTGTTTATTATGGCTACCGCTGTGGAGTTGTCTGTAAGCACATTAATGTTTGAGTTCCTAATATAACCCTTTGACATCTTAAGAGCCTCACTGATTGCCGCCAACTCCCTGAAATTAGATGATTTTTCCTCAAAGGAAGTATCCCATGATCCCTGGAAATCCAAACTACCTAAGTGGGCTCCCCAACCTGAGGGGCTGGCATCTGTAGTGATGACCAACGGACATTTCCTGACCCAGGATAACCCCACCGAAAGATGATCTGTCTCCAACCACCAGGATAAACTTTCTACAACCCCCTTGGACAACACTATGGACTTGTCTAGCCCTCCCGGGGATCTGTCCCAAAGATCTAGGAGGTATGTCTGAAGGGGTCTGGAGTGTGTCTGCGCCCATGGGACTGCTGGAATAGCTGCCGTAAATAACCCCAACAAGGACATACCCCTTCTGATTGTGAGCCTGGGATTTCTTACTGCCAGCGACACTGCGGATTGTATTTTCTCGATCTTTTCTTCTGGCAGAAAAGACTTTTGGACAGAAGAATCTAAAACGATCCCCAGAAATGTTTTCCTTTGCGCTGGAGACAAAAAAGATTTTTCTAAATTTACAATCCAGCCCAGCTTACCTAGGATGGCTAAAGTTCTATCCACTAGTGACTATAATGACTCTGCTGATTCCGCCACTAATAGAAAATCGTCTAAATATGGGATGAACAGACCTGGCCCTTCCCTGACATGCGCTGCCATCTCTGCCACGATTTTGGTGAATACTCTGGGCGCTATCGCTATGCCGAAGGGAAGAGCCGGGAATTGGAGGTGAAACAAAGAGCCATTTATACATATAGCAATACGCAGGTACTTTTGAAATTGTGAGTGTATAGGGACATGTAGGTAGGCATCCTTTAGGTCAATAGATGCCATAAAACAATCTTTGCTAAGCAAATTAACCGTAGACTTGATCGTCTCCATCTTAAATTTCTGGTATCTCAGATACTTATTTAATGGTTTTAAATTAATGATAACTCTATAGGAGCGATCCGGTTTCTGTATCAAAAAAAGGTTAGAGTAGAAGCCATGACACCTTTCAGCCTCTGGCACTGGTACCAGGACATTTTTATTCATCAAAGAAATAACTTCCCCCTCCAAGGTCTTCTGACCTATTTCTCCCATGTGACTTCTTGTCACCAAAAACCGGGTTGGGGGTAAAGACACAAAATCAAAAGTAACTCCTTCTCTGATGTAACTGAGAACCCAACTGCTACCGCAGATCTTTTCCCATTCACTAAAAAAAAATTGCAATCTGCCTCCTACTTGCTCTAAACTATTGGCCGGCTGGCTTCTTCCCAGTGTCAGATTTTTGGTTGAAGAGGTATCCCCTAGCTCTGGATGCCCCTCTTCCTCTTGATCTATCTGAGCCTCTACCCCGGAAGTTTCCCCTTCCTTGTACCCGAAAGGACTGGAACCTTCTTGGTTGATAAGTAGAGGGAAATCCTTTCTTCTTGTCCCCCGCTTTTTCTAATAAATCTTCCAACACCGAACCAAATAATATATTTCCCTCACAGGGAATGTTACCCAATTTTGTTTTGGCCGCTGCATCCCCTGACCAATTCTTTAACCATATAGCCCGCCTGGCTGAATAGGACAGGGCTGCTGATCTTGCGGAAAACCGCAAGGCATCCGCAGACGCATCCGCTAAAAAGGATGCCGATTTTTTTAGCCTGGGCAAAGATGCTAACAGATTTTCTCTAGATTCTCCAGACTGCAGCCCTTCCTCTATCTGTGCCAACCATAATAACATAGCCCTAGCTACACAAGTGCCTGCTACACTCGGCTTAAAGGGAACCTGTCACCCCCCATACCGGGGTGACAGGCTCCCGACCCCCCGTTAGAGACCCCTATACTTACCTCATCCCGCCGGGTCCCGCTTCTGGATTCGGTCAGGGTCCCGGAGATCTCAGCCGCTGCAGCCCGGCGCGCGCGCTGAGAGATGAGTCCAACACCCATAGAGAATGACAGGAGAGTCCAGCGCTCCGTCATTCTCTATGAGCGTTGGACTCATCTGTCAGCGCGCGCGCCGGGCTGCAGCGGCTGAGATCTCCGGGACCCTGACCGAATCCAGAAGCGGGACCCGGCGGGATGAGGTAAGTATAGGGGTCTCTAACGGGGGGTCGGGAGCCTGTCACCCCGGCACGGGGGGTGACAGGTTCCCTTTAAAAGACTCTGTTGTGGCTTCCCAAGCTCTCTCTAAGAACCCCTCAGCTTTTTTTATCCATTGGGTCCTTTAAGGTGCCCAGATCCTCAAACGGAAGAGTTCCCTTTTTTGAGACTTTGGCAATGGCCACGTCTATTTTTGGGGGATGGTCCCACCCTGGATTTTCTGAGTCATTGAAAGGGTATGTTCTTTTTACCGCTCTGGGCACAAACCCCTTTCTATTAGGCTTGGACCATTCCCTCTTAATAAGGGCTGAGATGCTTCTGTGGACTGGAAAGACTATTTTCTTTTTCTCTTCCAGCCCCCCAAACATAATATCTTGGATTGATTTAGGCACTACTTGTTCCTCCAGCTGCATAGTAGCCGGGACTTCTTTAACTAAAAAGTCCACATCCTCTAAGGGGCATAATGGCTTCCCTCCAGTATCTTCCTCTGGTACATTAGCCTCCTCCATTTCAGAGGTATTATTTTCTGCCCCATACGTCTCCTGATCAGAATAACCCGCACCTGCATGCGAGGGGCCCGCAGCCTCCACAACCAGAGGGGCTGCAACCGGTGGGCCTACTTTTAGAGAGTTCTGGATTTCCGTCTTAATCAACTCCCTAAAATAGGAAAAAACAAAATGCCTTAGCTATGTGCTGATCTTTCTCCCAAGTCAGCCCACATCACCAGCAATATACCGAGCTAAAACAGAGGAATCACTCACTTCATAGATGTTAGCAAGGTAGACATATTAGGGACTTCTGCTGACACCATCTTGCTCACACAGGAGTCACATGTAGGACGATCCAAATCAGACGGCAACCTGCCTTTACAGATCCTACATTCTTTCTTAGTAGACTTTGAGGACCTCTTAACCTCCTCCTCCTAAGAAAACATTACATTGTCAGCTCCCCCAGCATTTTTTGTCTTACCTCCGAGTGACCCTCAGCCCTCTGGTACCCTGGGTTTTTCTGCTGGCCGTTCTTCCTTCTTTTCACTCATCGCTGCGTCCAGTGACCGGCCTTCTCACCCCCAACTGCCTGCGCCACACGCTCGCCTCACTGATACCTCGAGCGCTCCTCACTGAAGAGCCTCCGGCATCCGGCGCTCTTCCGACATGTGTGACGTGGCTTCCGGAAGTCCCAGACGCGTCACCATGTACTAGGCCGCAATCCTAGTACCGAAAAAGAAATGTCTGTAAAATTTTCCTAGAATGAACCACACATGTCCCTCTGTGGCCGTCCAAAATGTTGGGAGGTATGTATTCATAACATTATTTCTTTATTCAACAGCTTCTAATCCCATCTCCCTCACAACTCTCTATGCTCCCAACCCTCATGTACTAGTGTTAAAGCTTTCATTTCTCCTTTACAGCTCCTTTTCCCCACATCTCCCACAGTCTGCATCTTATCATCGTAGGCAATACAGTTGGTATAGACCTTCCATGTCTCGAAATTGTGGATCTCCGAACATGTGTCCAGTTTACACTCCCTGAACATCATTATAAAAGATTTGTTTTAAAAACTCAATGTCAGATCTCCTGTAATGCTTAAGAACAGGTGTGAAGGATAACATCAATGGCTATTAGCAAAGAAAGAGTGAATTTCGACATTTTTCTTATTTACTGTACTTGGTAGTAGACGAAGGCTTCTATATGGGACTCAATTGCCCAGCTACGTAGGGTTGCCTTTCTGCTCCTCCAAGAGACTTTGTAGATAGATAACTTAAGGTATAGAGCATGTGCATGTCTATTTGACAGATCTTAGTTCAAATTTAAAGTGTACCTGTCATTTACAAAAAAAAAATTTGACATGTAATAGAGACATGTAACACAAAATGCAGAAATTGGCCAGCACTGCAACATCTCAGTTCACACTATGTAGTTTGCATGTTGAAGACAAAAACAGGAAAGTGCAAAAGCAACCTGGAAGGGCCAGGACTTACTGCACATACTCCATCCAACATACAGACGATGAAAATCTATTGAAAAGATTTAAGTTCTTAGAGATGGTTCTTAGCATACTATTTGATCAAACAGAAGGTGCCATCTCACCATGCCAAGGTGAACCCCCAGAGAGAGGGTCCCACTCTAGCAATAGTCTCTCTTGGGCTCACATTAGGCCCACAAACTGGGCATGAGGGATCCACCTAATCTGAGGTTGCGGGAGGGGGGGGGGCTACCTCCTGTTGGCTTACGCGTCCTTTCTCCGCTGTGGGTTTGAATAAAAAAGAATCAAGCTCATATTGTAAGTCTATGGAGCCTGACACTTTTTTCTTACACAGAGCGGGAGCGGAGGCGTTGCCTGTCAAAAGATTTTTTTAAATGACAATGACACTTTAGTGATTTATTGGAGCATATGATGCTTTTCCAATGACAGAATGTAAAGACGTTTGGTCCCATTTATCATAACGTACCTCAGGCCCATGCCATAGAAAGGAATTTTTGCCCCTTTTCAGTGGCAAATACCAACTGTGTTCCTGACTTGCCTGTCTGTCAGGCCAAGGGGGGGTGTAAAGGCGGGTAGGTGATGTGGCTTCCTCCGTCGCCCGATTTATCATTATTTATTACTGCCCACTGGCATAAATCATGGCACAAATCTACACCAGCTCCCGAGCAGGAAAAGAGTTGTTACGCAATGCCTGTTCCAGCCACAGGACCGGCCACAATACTCGTACGCTTCTTAGTGAATCTGTCCGGGAAGCTGGGGACGAGACTTTATTTAAGACTTTCATACTTGTTCCCCAGTCTTGGTAAATGTCCCACTTTCTCTATGTCTCCAACTTTATGTGTCACCTTTAAGTTGGACTGTTAATCAGCGGCGGATTTATTTAATAAAGCGATAAATATTAGGCATGAATATATAGATCTTAAAATTACAAATGTTTGCTCATATTTTAGTATAACATTTTACAGATTGGTATCCTGCCATTCTAACCACCCGATTTGGGTTAGAATTAGTGTTGAGGAATTCTGTCAAAATGTTCAGATTTGGGCAACGTAATTTTTATTCCCCACTGCTGCAGAATTTGAATGATGCTCTAGGGCTGCCAGGAAACATGGAACCATCCATAGGCCATATCCATGTTTTCCACGGCCCCCTAGGGCAGGATCAAACTTCTGCAGCCACGGGGAATCAAACACTGAGCATTGGGGTTCGGATAACATTATATAATATTTCGACAGGTTCGCTCAATACTACTTAAGATTTTTCAATAATAGTGTGTACATGCTGTATGGTAACCAGGGCTTATGGTCATAACTGAGAGATCCTATAGTCAGCCATAGAGTGGGGATCTGCACCAAAGTCTGGAGATGCACACTGATAGGTGTGGAGTGCAAAAACACTGTTTCAAAAGTTAAACATGAACCATAAAACAAAAAACAAAAAAAGATACACAGTATGCACATCCGGGTATTAAAAAGCAAGAGTGAGAATCTTTGACAAAAACAATGTATCAGGGATTGTGACCCGGAGTGAAAGTGAGTGCCAGTAGTTATATTCTTACTAATGGGATTGTGTGAAATCTCCCACCATGAATCAGGCCGTATAATAACATTATTTTATTTTTATTTTTTTTTAGGATCAAGAAAACTGTAAAGAATGTCAGCAGTTTTTCCCATGAACATGGATTTACATTTGAACTCGGAGTTGAGACTACTTTTGAGACAGGAATTCCTTTTCTTGTTGAAGAACAACTGACTGTCTCAATGAACATGAGCACCACCCACAATTGGAACTTTGAAACGGTCAATGAAACTGAGGTAGGTCACTGAGGCTACACTATAAAATACCTGGCTGGTCTTTGGGTAATTTATAATGGGGTAAACATGGATGTAAATGGCGTCTCATTCTTGGAAGTCCTTTATTATGCTAGAAAGTTACCCAACTGTTTTCCATCTGTAACTCTGACATGGAGGTCTGGACTGCAGGACACCTAGAGTGGTCCTGTAAAGCTGGAAGGAGCGAGGACATATTACATGCAGTATAGACTGTAGTAGGGTGGACGGCTGTAGTCAGGTAAAGACTGGAGATATCCAGCTGAAGATGACATTGTAAGGTCATACAACTAGAGGAGAGCAAAACTACAGTATGAATCTAATCCACTTTGTCTGGAAATTGTAGTTCTGCATTCTAGGTGCCCCGATTCCCCGATGTCTGGGATGACTTCTCTGGGTAATCTGAGCTCTTGTAGGGTATGTGCACACTGAGGAATGGGCAAGGAATTGAAGCAGAATCCGCTCTTAATTTCAGCTTGAAATACCTCCCATAAAATATAAAAAGTGCAATGTCCTATTGTGTTTAATGGGATTTCCTCTCTGTTGTTCACATTGCAGAATTTCCAAGCAGAATTTTTGGCTGCAGATCCACTTTCCGCCCTAAGGCCCTGTTCACACTGAGCAAGAATGGCAGAAATCCGCGGGGGAGCCGCCGTGCTCAGTATCCTGCTTTGAGTGAATGAGAGGGCGCGCGCTCCTCCGCTGCCGTCGCTCTTCGCTCAAAGAAATGACATGTTAATTCTTTAGGTGGATTCTGCTAGAGGAAGTCAATGGGGGCTTAAATTCTGCTTGAATTCCGCTTGTATTCTGCCAGAGCTGAATAGTCGAGGAATTTCAAGCAGAAAACTTTCCTCTTCAATTCCTCGCTGAATACTCGCCAATTCCTCAGTGTAAACATACCGTTAAGTAGAACCGTTTTTAAACAAAACAAACTGAATAATGCTGCTTGAGACTTTATTTGATGCTGCACACTGTAGGTTCTATCCAACAATGTCTCAAATACATATCTAAGAATAGAGCTGGGGAAGAAAAGCTAGATGAGAAGCCGACCTCATTCACAAAAAAGTGGATCAGGAAACCTTTCTATTTCCAATTTTGTCATAATCTTTGGTGACTTAAAAAGAGAGTCGGTCTCCTTATTCTGGTTTTTAGTAAAGGTTTCAATGTGATTTGGCTTTAGAACCGTTCTCCTCAATTGTTATTCTCAATTCTGTTATTCTCAATTGTCATCAAAATTATTTCCCCCAAAAATGAATCCTTCAAGTTCTAATAGTTTCTGATCCACAAAAATACCAGATTTCTGGACAGTTCGGACTTTTGTTCTCTCTACTGACATAATAACACATGGTCACTAAGTTTCTTGTTGTCTTTCTCTTCTACAGACTTCCTTTGAAACGGGCACAACTGTAGAGCTGGAGCCTGGTAATGCCGTTTGGGTGGTGTCCACAGTGAAACAAGCTCAACTGAATGTCCCCTACAAGGCGTTAGTCCGCACCATGTTTGGTTCTGAGGTTGAAATACGTGGAAAGTGGACAGGGGTCTCACATTTCCGCATATATTGTGAACAGATAGATTTCGATAAGTAGACGATCACATGTCCCAGGATTTACCATTCCCAAATCAAAATGATTCATTTAGATAGAAAAAGATAAAAGGATAATTCTCATGATTACGCTTTGTCCAGATTGATGGAAAAATCCATAAAATTAATTACTAAACAATCTACAAAATTCTGCTGCCGCCATGGAGGAGGAGGAGGCTAAAGAGACATGAAAAAGAGAGCAGGACGGAGTAAAGGAGACATAGGTAAAGGATTGCTTCCTTCGGGGAGTCAGAGCAAGCGCTCAATCCAGCAATCATTCTTAGGAGGCTTGGAAAGCTGTAATATCACTATAGGGCTCAGACTAGAACCCCTCAATCCAGTAGACGTCCACATAGAAGATAGGTTAGGCAGACCCCACACACTCTGATGTTCTCTCTAATACACGCTTAGATTTTTCTCCGATATTGAGTCTGATGCTTGAAGGACAAAGTGGAAGAATTCTCTATTATGACCGGATCACAGGGAAGAGACAGAGGACAGCCGTCCAATCTCATAAATCTCGGGTACATAAACAGGAAAATAATAACTAACACTGATCCCATTGTATCGGACCTTTTGATAACAGATAATCTGGGATCCAAAGTTCTATAGAACCAGGTGGACGGATATCAGACAATAAAGGGTGTAGATAGCACTTCAGTAGAAAACAAATCTGTGGCTACAAAATGCAAAGATCTCCCAAGACATCTGTAGATTCCACAATAAATAGATTAGTCTTCTCCTGTAACCTCATCCATGTATCTCCCCGGATGGGATTCCTGCCCAGAACAGCTGAGATGCATTTGCTGCTTTGCTCTACTAATGAATTTACAAAAAACTTTAGCTTCCATGCCCATTACGTCTTTGCTTTATATGTTACACATACATAGATATATAGGTAGTAAGGCTGAAGAAAGAGTCCACAAGTTCAACCTACAGAAAACCTACTGTGTTGATCCAGAGGAAGGCAAAAACCATCATAAAGCTCAATTGCTCCATCACAGGGAGAAAAACTCCAATATGTCAATCAGAATAATCCCTGGATCAGCGTCCTATCATGTAATGTAGACCCCATAACTTAATATTATATTTATAGAGAAGCCTCCAGACCTCCCCTGTACTTATATAATGAATCAGCCATGACAACATCAAATAGCAGAGAGTTCACTACTCTTAGGCCCTGTTCCCACTGAGCAAAAGTAGCGGAATTCCGCGCCGCAATTGTCCGCCGCGGAATGCCGTTAGCCTCCCTCTCATAATGGGAGTCTATGGGAGGCGCGCGCTCCTGCTCTGTACGCGCTAAAGAATAAACATGTTCATTCTTCAACGCGTACAAAGCAGGAGCGCGCGCCACCCATAGACTCCCATTATGAGAGGGAGGCTAACGGCATTCCGCGGCGGACAATTGCGTCGCGGAATTCCGCTACTTTTGCTCAGTGGGAACGGGGCCTTACAGTAAAGAATCTATGACGATGCTGATGGTGAAACCTTCTTTCCTCTAGACGTAGAGGATGCCCCCTTGTCATGGTTATAAACTTAGGTGTAAGGAGATCACTACAAAGATCTCTGTACTGTCTATTCATATATTTATACATTGTGATCAGATCGCCCCTAAGACGTCTCCGGTTAGCTCAGTCACCTTACAGCTCTGGGGCCCTAGATTAGGGGACCATTCCTCTTCTGACTTGTGGAGGAGGGTCCTGAGAGGAGTTCCCTTTTGATGATGTCCATATGCCTTAACCCCTTAGCGCCCCATGACGTACCTGGTACGTCATGGTGGCGCAGGGGGAGTTCAGAGAGGGGTCCTGCCGGGACCCCGCTCTGAATGGCACCGCTCCCGGCTGCAATCTGCAGCCGGGGAGCGCCTTTATTAGCCAGCGCGGGTCCCATTGCCGCGTCGGCTAATTAAGCACTTTAATGCAGCTGTCAAACCTGACAGCTGCATTGAAGTGCTTTGTACTGCACGTCCCTGGTGTCTAGTGGGTCGGATCTCCCCCCCGATGATGCGATCGCGGGGAGGAGATCCGGTCTTCTGGACGGGCCGGCACTCAGCGTCGCAATGACGCTGATCCGGTCTCAGCAGTGGCCTGCAGCAGGCCACAGCAATCTATCACCGAGTACAATGATCTTTGCTCTATGAGAGATCAGTGCTGCGTATATACAAGTACCCCAGGGGGACTTCAAGTTACAGTAAAAATAAAAGTAAAAAAGTGTTTTTATTAATAAAAAATCCCCTCCCCTAATAAAAGTCCAAATCACCCCCCTTTTCCCATTTTATAAATATAAATAAATAAATAAACATGTTTGGTATCGCCGCGTGCGTAATTGCCCAAACTATTAATTAATCACATTCCTGATCTCGCACGGTAAACGGCGTCAGCGCAAAAAAAATTCCAAAGTGCAAAATTGCGCATTTTTGGTCGCATCAAATCCAGAAAAAATTTAATAAAAAACAATCAAAAAGTCACATATGCGCAATCAAGGTACCGATAGAAAGATCACATCATGGCGCAAAAACTGACACCTCACACAGCCCCATAGACCAAAGGATAAAAGCGCTATAAGCCTGGGAATGGAGCGATTTTAAGGAACGTATATTTGTTAACAACGGTTTGAATTTTTTACAGGCCATCAGATACAATAAAAGTTATACATGTTATATATCATAGTAATCGTAACGACTTGAGGAACATATATAACAAGTCAGTTTTACCCCAGGGCGAATGGCTTAGAAACAAATACCCTCCAAATAAAAGAAATGCATTTCACCACACATTAAATTTTTTTTTTTGTTTTACAGTGTATTTTATGTAAAAATTCAGCCTGTCATTGCAAAGTACAATTAGTGGCGCAAAAAATAAGCGCTCATGTGGGTCTCTAGGTGAAAAAATGCAAGTGCTATGGGCTTTTAAACATAAAGTGGAAAAAGCAAAAGCGCAAAAACGAAAATTGGCATTGACCTAAGGGGTTAATGTGGACTGGGGTAGTCGTCCTTAGACAAAACCTTAAAGGGAAACTCTCAGCACATTAGACAAATCTAACCATATTAAACCACAAATTGCATGGAAACGCCATAGAGGATGAAGGTAAGAGACATTCCCTCATCCTCTGCACCCTGCATGCTAGAGGGAGATATCAGCAGGTTAGATTTGTCTATTCTCCTGATAGTTTCCCTTTAAAGAGAAGATATTACAAAAAAATAAGCACTATGGAGATCAGTGTATTATGGAGGGAATAACACAACTTTTTTTAACGTGTGTGTCCTAATAAAAAAAATCTGAAATCTTTTATACTGATCACTTGAAAACACACACTAGGCTTTTCTGTTTTATGTAAAACAGTTATTGTTCATGAATTTATCTGCCTCGTTCTTTCACTCACAAAAAACACTATATAAACTGCAAAGAGAGCTTACAGATATAGAGCCACAACAAATGCATTGAGCATTGCCGCTGCATCGGCCCAATCTAGCTCGGAGACCAGCGAGGGATTCTCTGGTAGGCCAGTCAGAGCTTGGAGCTGACTCAGCAGAGCCATCTCATTATTATTAGAGGGAGGGGCCAGCAGTCATCTCATTATCATTAGAGGGAGGGGTCAGCAGAGCCATCTCATTATTATTAGAGGGAGGGGCCAGCAGTCATCTCATTATCATTAGAGGGAGAAGTCAGCAGAGCCATCTCATTAGTATTAGAGGGAGGGGCCATAATTCACCTTATTATCATAAGAGGGAGGGGTCAGCAGAGCCATCTCATTATTATTAGAGGGAGCGGTCAGCAGAGCCATCTCATTATTATTAGAGGGAGGGGCCAGCAGTCACCTTATTATCATTAGAGGGAGGGGCAAACAAAGTCATCTTAATAATAGAGGACAGGGTCAGCTGAGTCATATCATTATTAGAGATGAGTGAGTAGTGATATATTCGAAAGTTCAAAATTGAAATCAAGCAGACCGCTATTTGATTGAATATCAAACCCTATTAAAGTCTATAGGGAAAAAATGCTTGTTTATTGGAAACTTAAAGGGGTTATCCAGTGCTACAAAAACATGGCCACTTACATTCAGAGACAGCCCCACTCTTGTCTCCAGTTCAGGTGCAGTTTGCAATTAAGCTCTATTGACTTCAATTGAACTGAGCAGCAAACCCCCGCCCAAGCTGGAGACAAGAGTGGTGCTGTCTCTGGAAGAAAGTGGCCATGATTTTGTAGCGCTGCATAACCCCTTTAAATTTGACCATTTGGAGGTCACCAAGTCCACAATGACATCTCAGAAAATGATGCCAACACCTCTGGATGCAACTGGGACAGCAGGGGAAGCATGCCTGGCTGCATCTAATACGTCAAAGTCGCAGTATTACGCCACTATTACAGCCTCTCAACAATACACTCCAAACACAATATAATATCTATCCACAAAAGAGAAGAAAGTAGCGGCCACTCACCGACAGGATCAAAGACACTTTATTCCAAACAGCAGATCACAGACTAATAGAGTTCTAATAGAAGAGCTACAATCGCTTCACGCCACTGCACTTCAAGGGGCTCTCACAATATCATATCTATCTAAAGTAGAAGAAATACGTGGAAACCTTCTTTTCTCCTACCTTAGCATGGACCGAAAGCAAAATTTAAGGCAAAAGAAACATTTTTATGCGCCCCTTTAAATCACGTTGCCTATGACTAACCGCTAACTGTCAGTGTGTGTGTGTTATGTGGTCAGACACGTCCTCTTTAAAATGGTCTTGAGACGAAGTGAGTGACCCGACCTGCCCGATGTCCTGTCTAGCGGTTAAAGCTGTGGGGATGTTGAGGCATGCGTAGCACCGCACAGGGCTGGGACAAGGAGTTTTGGTGCCCTAGGCAGAGAGGGCAAATGGTGCCCTAGTATATACATAGGGAGGCATTTATTAAGTCCGGCGTTTTTTACGCCGGACGTAAAAATGCCCCCGCAGCTCCGGCGCTACGGAGATTTATGTAGAGGCGGACTGCCTCTACATAAATCCCGTGCGCGACGTTGCGCACCGCCGAAAACCTACGCCAGCTGAGGACTGGAGTAGGTTTTCGGCGTACATTTTGGCGGAACGGATGATAAATCGCGCGGACTCTGAGTCCGCGCCCTCCGTTCCGCCCACTCTCCGCCCCTTTTCCGCCCCCTTTCCGCCCCCTGGCGTACTCGGCGGAAAGTGCCGATTTGCGAATATTTTATTCGCAAATCCGCCATTTTTGCTTAAAAAAATACGCAAATCGGCACTTTCCGCCGAAAATCAGCCAGTCGCCGGATGATACATGTGGCCCATAGTGTATAGTCCCCATATAGTATAACCCCTACATCAGCGCTTCCCAACCAGGGTGCCGCGGTACACTAAGGTGCCGGGAGAACCCGCCAGGGGTGCCGCGGGATCCCGGTTGGAATTGTGAGACTGTCACTTTAATATCCCTAAAAGCTGCGGCCGTGCAGCTTCTAGGAATATTTCGATCAGTTTGATGTTCCGCATGCTCACACAGCCGGGGAAAGCTTAAATTGAGCAGAATGTAGGCGCAGAACCTGTCAGCGTCCTGCTCCTACATTCAATCCCATAGGCCGCCGGCACTAAATGCCAGCAGCCTATGGGACTCGGACGTGACGTCGTCTGCCGGGATTAGGTAAGTAGAATTTTTTTTTGTGTACAGCAGGTGGGGGCACAGCATGGGGGACATTATTACCAGAGGAAGGCAGGGGGCATTTATACTGGTGGGGGCAACAGGAGGGAGATAATTACTAGGGGCAGAGCAGGGCATTTATGCTTAGGGAAAAAGCATAAGGGGCATTATTATGATGAAAGGCACACTAGGAGGTATATTATTACTATATGAAGGGCACAACAGTCGGCATTATTACCATGTGGGGGAACAGCATGGGGCATTATTAAATGTGCAGAGCCTAAGACGTCTGTCTGGTAGGTTCTGAAGAGATGAATTGAAGCAGCAAGAAATCATCATGGTGGTCTGGGCCGGATGGCGAGGAAAAGGGAAAGTAATGTCTCGGATTAAAGAAGACGTCACCTGTGAGTCACTAAATGGCGGTTTATATATTGTGTTTATATTTATTTAGTAGGGGTGCCCCGAGCTAAATTTTTTTTTCTAAGGGGTGCCCCGAGGTGGAAAAGGTTGGGAAGCACTGCCCTACATAGTGTATAATCCCCACATAGTATAGACCCCACCAGGGGCTGGCTGGCAAATTTTAGCCCGGGGGGCAAGCACACAGCACTGGCCCATAAGTAGCAGGCTGGCGGCCCATCCTTTAAGGACCACTCTGGCACTTACCTATAACATCTTCGTCATTTGTGACCAAATATCCTACTGTGCCCTGTGAAGAGATCAGAAGTCACTTTCCTGTATAAGTCTATGGGGCGGCTCAGCGATGACACGGAACGTACCCATAGACAGATGCAAGGAATGCTGGGTGACCTTCATCAAACTGAGTATAAGATGCTGTGAAATCTGGGTGACCTCCATCCTACTGACTATAAGATGCTGGGAAAGCTGGGTGACCTCCATCATACTGAGTATAGGATGGTGAGAAAGCTGGGTGACCTCCATCCTACTGACTATAAGATGCTGGGAAAGCTGGGTGACCTCCATCATACTGAGTATAAGATGGTGGAAAAGCTGGGTGACCTCCATTATACTGACTACAAATACAAGATGCTGGGAAAGCTGGGGTTTCTGTATTTTTTTTTACAATAGTTTATATCACTGCTGTGGTCCTGTGGGTAAAGGCATTCCTCTTTTTAGAACACCCCCCTCGTGTGTGCACCCCCCATTAGTAAAAATAATAATAAACAAAACAACAAACACACATACTCATATGTATCCTCTATGTACTCCTGTATATATGTATCCTCTATGTACTCCTGTATATGTCTCCTCCTGTATATATGTCCCCTCTATGTACTGCTGTGTATGTCTACTCCTGTATATATGTATCCTCTATGTACTGCTGTATATATGTATCCTCTATGTACTGCTGTGTAGGTCTCCTCCTGTGTGTGCGTATATATATATATATATATATATATATATATATATATATATATATATAATATTCACGAGGGAATATGCAATGCAGGAAAATTTGGATCAGTGTAAATATATATATATATATATACACACATACACACACACACACACACACACACACAGCAGTACATAGAGGAGACATATATACAGGAGTACATAGAGGAGACATATATACAGCAGTACATAGAGGAGACATATATACAGCAGTACAGAGGAGACATATATACAGCAGTACATAGAGGATGCATATATACAGGAGTACATAGAGGATATATGATGTATCCTCTATGTACTCCTGTATATATGTATCATCTATATGCTTCTGTATATATGTCTCCTTTTGCTGGGGGGAAAGAGGGACATAGCCACGCCCATAACTGCGCTGTATGACCCCCATAGCCACATCATCTATTACCATTATATAAGTAACAAATATTATCACCACTCCTTCACCACATAGTTACTTATACCACCATACCACTGGTGCCTCCATCTAGGTAGGGTGCAGTAGTACAGGTAAAGATGAGGGGTGAGGTAGTACAGGTATAGATATGGGGGGTATTAGTAATACAGATGAGGGGCATTAGTAGTAGTAGTACAGGTAAAGATGAGGGGTATGGTAGTACAGGTATAAATGAGGGGTTTATTAGTAGTACAGATGAGGGGGATTAGTAGTACAGGTACAGATGTGGGCTGTAGTAGTACAGGTAAAGATGAGGGGTGTAGTAGTAATACGGGTATAGCTGAGGGGTCACTGGGGGAAACTGGGGCAGCTGGGGGTGACTGGGAGAGCTGGGGGTGTACGGGGCAAACTGGGGGAGCTGGGGGTGACTGGGAGAGCTGGGGGTGTATGGGAGAGCTGGGGGTGTACGGGGCAAACTGGGGGAGCTGGGGGTGACTGGGAGAGCTGGGGGTGTACGGGGCAAACTGGAGGAGCTGGGGGTGACTGGGAGAGCTGGGGGTGTACGGGGCAAACTGGGAGAGCTGGGGGTGTACGGGGCAAACTGGGGGTGACTGGGAGAGCTGGGAGTGTACGGGGCAAACTGGGGGAGCTGGGGGTGTATGGGGCAAACTGGGGGAGCTGAGGGTGACTGGGAGAGCTGGGGGTGTATGGGGCAAACTGGGGTTGACTAAAGGGGGACTGGGGACAGTTGGAGTTGACTGAAGGGGGACTGGGGCAGACTGGGGATGACGGAGGGGAAATGGGAAAGACTGGGGGTGACTGAGGGGGACTGGGGCAGACTGGGGGTGATTGGGGGGGACTGGGGCAGACTGGGGGTGATTGGGGGGGGACTGGGGCAGACTGGGGGTGATTGAGGGGCACTGAGGCAGACTGGGGGTGACTCTAGGGGGACTGGGGCAGCTGGAGGTGATTGGGGCAGGAGTGCACATAGCCCTCCTCCTCTTCCTCTCACCCTGGCACACAAGTTCCCCTCCCCGCCACACATGCAGGTCCCCAGTCTTTGAAGGAGGCCGCAGGGACTGTAGTGGTGATATCACCACTACAGTCCCTGCGGCCTGCTCCAGAGACCGGGGACCTGCACGTGTGGCCAGGAGGGGAGCAGGACGTGATATTTATAGCTCAGGCAGGTCAGTTGCGGCTCTGTTAGGCGGACTGCCCGACCGCCCTGCACCTCACCTCTGGCCCAACACTCCACGCACCGCCATAAGCCCGCCATGCACCTCACCTCCGCGCCGCCCGCTTGACCTGCACCTCTTGCCCGGCCGCCAACCCGACAATCCATGCTGCTCTGCCTGCAATGATTTTTAGTGAAAATTTAATTTAAGATTTTTACAAAAATCTAATCGATTCTAACCTTCTGGGCGAATTAATTTGTTTACTCACCCAGCCCTAATTCCTCTGTATGTCTCCTCTTGTATATATGTATCCTCCATGTACCCCTGTATATATGTCTCCTCCTGTATATACTCCTCTGTATGTCTCCTCCTGTATATATGTATCCTCCTGTGTAGGTCTCCTGTATATATGTATCCTCCTGTGTAGGTCTCCTGTATATATGTATCCTCTATGTCAGGGATAGGGAACCTTGGCTCTTCAGCTGTTGCAAAACTACAACTCCCATCATGCATGGACAGCCTATGGCTGCCCAGGTATGATGGGAGTAGTAGTTCTGCAACAGCTGGAGAGCCTTGGTCCCCTCCCCCTGCCCTATGTCCTGCTGTGTAGGTACCTTGCTTCCTGCAGACACCATCTTCTCTGTCTTCAGGCTCTTCTAGCCCAGACACAGAAGAACCAGCTGGGAGGAGAGAGCGGCCTCTGGTGGCCGGAGGAAGATACTGCGTACAGCAGTTTGCTTTTTACCATAAGCCTCATAGGCTTATAGAAAGCATAATGGCCATAAAGGAGGCGGGGCTTACCGTCATGGGGGCGGGGCTTCAGCGGCCGCTTCCAGCACAGACCGGATCCACAGCACAGCCACAGGTAAATATGACTGAAGAGGGGCGGGGCTGTAAGCAGGGGAGGCACTGAGGACTCCAGCCAGCTGTCAGCAGCCAGGCGGCCCTGACAACTGGGGAAAGAGCGGCCCAGGGGGCATGTGCCCCCCTGCCCCCGGCCCAGCCCGCCCCTGGACCCCACATAGTGTATAACCCCCACATAGTATAACCCCTACATAGTGTAAAATCGCCACTTAGTATAGCCCCCACATAGTGTATAATCCCCACATAGTGTATAGCCCCCATAGTGTATACTCCCCACATAGTATAGCCCCCACATAGTGTATAATCCCCACATAGTATAGATCCCACATAGTGTATAATCCCCACATAGTGTATAGCCCCCATAGTGTATACTCCCCACATAGTATAGCCCCCACATAGTGTATAATCCCCACTTAGTATAGCCCCCACATAGTGTATAATCCCCACATAGTGTATAGCCCCCATAGTGTATACTCCCCACATAGTATAGCCCCCACATAGTGTATAATCCCCACATAGTATAGCCCCCACATAGTGTATAATCCCCACATAGTGTATAGCCCCCACATAGTGTATAATCCCCACATAGTATAGATCCCACATAGTGTATTGCCCCATAGTGTGTAGTCCTCACATAGTATAGCCCCATAGTGTAAAGTCCCCACATAGTATAGCCCCCATAGTGTATAGTCCCCACATAGTATAGACCCCACATAGTGTATAGTCCCCACATAGTATAGCCCTCACATAGTGTATAGCCCCCACATAGTGTATAATCCCCACATACAGTAGTATAGAACCCACACAGTGAATAGCCAATCTATAATTTTAGTTTCCCAGTAACAATGAGAGAAAGGGTTAAAATACACTAAGCAAATGGGTTATGGGAGCTACCCGGGTGTAAACTGTGTCCAAAACAGCAGAGGGGATCTGTAGGAAGGGGACAGCAGCAGCGTGGTCAGTAGTTGGGGAGGGGACAGCAGCAGCATGGTCAGTAAGTGGGAAGGGGACAGTAGTAGCGTAGTCAGTATGTAGGGAGGGGACAGTAGTAGCGTAGTCAGTAAGTGGGAAGGGGACAGCGGCAGCGTGGTCTGTAAGTGGGGAGGGGACACCAGCAGCGTGGTCAGTAGTTGGGGAGGGGACAGCAGCAGCATGGTCAGTAAGTGGGAAGGGGACAGTAGTAGCGTAGTCAGTATGTAGGGAGGGGACAGTAGTAGCGTAGTCAGTAAGTGGGAAGGGGACAGCGGCAGCGTGGTCAGTAAGTGGGGAGGGGACAGCCGCAGCGTGGTCTGTAAGTGGGGAGGGGACACCAGCAGAGTGGTCAGTAGGTGGGGAGGGGACAGCAGCAGCGTGGTCAGTAAGTGGGGAGGGGACAGCAGCAGCATGGTCAGTAAGTGGGGAGGGGACAGCAGCAGCGTGGTCAGTAAGTGGGGAGGGGACAGCAGCAGCATGGTCAGTAAGTGGGGAGGGGACAGCAGCAGCGTGGTCAGTAAGTGGGAAGGGGACACCAGCAGAGTGGTCAGTAGGTGGGGAGGGGACAGCAGCAGCGTGGTCTGTAAGTGGGGAGGGGACAGCAGCAGCGTGGTCAGTAAGTGGGGAGGGGACAGCAGCAGCGTGGTCAGTAAGTGGGGAGGGGACAGCAGCAGCGTGGTCTGTAAGTGGGGAGGGGACAGCAGCAGCGTGGTCTGTAAGTGGGGAGGGGACAGCAGCAGCGTGGTCAGTAAGTGGGGAGGGGACAGAAGCAGCGTGGTCAGTAAGTGGGAAGGGGACACCAGCAGAGTGGTCAGTAGGTGGGGAGGGGACAGCAGCAGCGTGGTCTGTAAGTGGGGAGGGGACAGCAGCAGCGTGGTCAGTAAGTGGGGAGGGGACAGCAGCAGCGTGGTCAGTAAGTGGGGAGGGGACAGCAGCAGCGTGGTCTGTAAGTGGGGAGGGGACAGCAGCAGCGTGGTCTGTAAGTGGGGAGGGGACAGCAGCAGCGTGGTCAGTAAGTGGGGAGGGGACAGCAGCAGCATGGTCAGTAAGTGGGGAGGGGACAGCAGCAGCGTGGTCAGTAAGTGGGAAGGGGACACCAGCAGAGTGGTCAGTAGGTGGGGAGGGGACAGCAGCAGCGTGGTCTGTAAGTGGGGAGGGGACAGCAGCAGCGTGGTCAGTAAGTGGGGAGGGGACAGCAGCAGCGTGGTCAGTAAGTGGGGAGGGGACAGCAGCAGCGTGGTCAGTAAGTGGGGAGGGGACAGCAGCAGTGTGGTCAGTAGTTGGGGAGGGGACAGCAGCAGCATGGTCAGTAAGTGGGGAGGGGACAGCAGCAGCGTGGTCAGTAAGTGGGGAGGGGACAGCAGCGTGGTCAGTAAGTGGGGAGGGGACAGCAGCAGCATGGTCTGTAAGTGGGGAGGGGACAGCAGCAGCGTGGTCTGTAAGTGGGGAGGGGACAGCAGCAGCGTGGTCTGTAAGTGGGGAGGGGACAGCAGCACTCTGCTCTGTCAACATACCGACCCATAAGGCAGGGCTGAGAGGCCGCCCAGGAGCTGCTGCATTGCATTTATAAAAAAAAACCAAGGACTTACCAATTACTGAGCAGCTGCCCCACTGTGTGCACTAAAGAGCAGCCCACAGGTATTGCCACTACTTGCCTGATGTGCACCTCCAGTAACTGGCCGGCATTATGATTAAGCAGTAATGTGCCAAAACACTGTAGTACACTGGGGGAGATGATGTTCCAGCCGGCTCAGCTCCCCCATCTCCTGCCACCAATCTGGTACAGAACCTGTGTTACGCTGTTGCTGCACACACAGACCCTGAACTTGATTAATCTCAGCACAGGGGTGTGTATGACAGGGAGAGAGGAGGACACATGAACACAGAGGCAAAGTCCTCACTTGGACTCATTGCAGAAGCGGCCCTGCTGGGGGCGGGGGATGGCGCCAGGCTGCAAGGACATGCCTGGGGGGAAAGGAGCATTCTCCTTGCTGTGTCTGAGCAAGGCTGCTCCACAGAGGCGGGGGTCTGGTGAATGAATTGAACTTCTTGTAATTAACCACCAGATGGCGCCCTAGGCCATCGCCTACCCCTGCCTACCCTTTGTCCCGGTCCTGGCACCGCAAAAGACAGAAGGAGGCAGTGGGGTGGCCAGACACAGAGGGCAGCTCATACGGAAAAGGCAGGCTAGAATCAGCAGGGGCGCAGCTCTTCCCCGTAGCAGCTCCCCCCAGGGCTCGTTCTTCCTTGGTGTGGGGACACTTTAATATGTGCGCAAGCGACAAATTGACAAATTGAATTTATGGAAAGCTCAACCCTGGTTTCTATTTTTTTTTTTTTTCAATCAACTTTGCCGAAACGCCACTGGTGGAGACGGTCAGAGAAGATGGAGCAGAACAAGTCAGTGACTGCACCCTGTGAGCCGCAGATATCTCAGTAACTTGCGTCTTTTTAACCTCTTAAGGACACATGCCGTACCCGCAGGGTACAAGAGTGAGGATTCTATTAGATTGTAGGCAGGAGAAAACGTTAAACCTTTATTAGGGCAGAGTATATAGCTGCTTCCATTATAGTGGGGAGACTGTCTAGCAGCAGATCATATAGTGACACAGACAGTCTTGCAGATTAGAATTCTACCGCGTTTGTTGCTGTGTTTTCAACTTTTACATAGAGCAATAGGCAATACGTGAAAATATTAATACTGCATTTTTTTTCAATATGTCACACAGCACAGCGGAATATTGGGACAATCCCAACAGAAGTACGCCAATTTTGGCAGAAAAGTAATACAATAGAAATAGCTGCAGAACGGCACTGTGTGGCTCAAGGCTCAAGTAGGGTGCACAGCCCTTGGGTTCCAGACCCAGGTCCCAAAGGTGGTAAAGCAAGCTGTAGAAAAAGGCGGCACTCCTTAAAATTGTGATCATAAAGGTGGTTTGGTTTATTCACCCAACATGCAATGTTTCAATCTTCTCAATGAAATCTTTACCAAGCATAATTTGTTCGGGGATTGTAATCCAAATCACTCTTAAACCAAAGCAAATTTTCCCATAAGAAATCAATAAAATGCTGACAATTGGTTCCACACCCCAAAAATAATGATTTATTATTCTGAATAACATGTAAAACAAATGAAACAAACAATGAGAAACAGCTGAATATGTCATTATAATATACTGTACAGTATAACAATCAGCATGTGGAGTATAAAGTATAGTAAGTGCACAAACCTGATAACACAGCAGCAGCAGTTTGTAGATACAGGATGCAGATCCCCATAATGCAGTAGAGTAGTACAACAGGCTAGACTAGAAAAGGAGGGTCTGTCTGGTCACATGATAGCAATGGGGAAGGGCGGGGGTGTTCAGCATGGACCAATCAGGAAGTGAGAATTAGGGGTCTATTCCACGGAGCGATAATCCCGATTTGGCCGATTATCGCTCCATGGAATAGAGAGAACGATCAGCCGATGATCGTGTCATTGGCTGATCGTTCATATAGGTTCAGACCTAAAATCATCGTTCACCACCAGACCGACAATTTTAGCAGCATCATACATTTCCTGGAGAAGGAGAAGACCTGCAGCCCGGACAGGTAATGGATGAGACAAGGGCTGCAAGGACATCGGTAACGATGTCCCTGCAGCCCTCACTTAACGATCATCAGGGCCATGGAATAGGCCCAGTAAACGAACGCCGATCTAGCAGATCGGCGCTCGTTTACATTGTTGATCGGCCCCGCTCTGAACACCTGTGGGCGGCCCTGTACGTTTGGGTACGTCCAGGGTCGCCTAAGGGTTAAACCAAGTTATAATTTTGAAAAATTGTGAGCTCTTCTTGCAAAACGCTCTTAAACTCAGTTACTCTGTAGTTACCACTGTATTTTATTTCAATCTGTTGCAGCAATAAACGCAGCAGAATTCTAATCTGCAACATCCGTGCCACTATATGATATGCTGCAGGGCTAGGAAGTCTCTGTACTATTATGGAAGCAGCTACATGCTGGGTTGTAGCCCCAATAAGGGCTTTTCTAGTCTCTCCTGCCTACAGCTTGTATATCCAGCTTGTAGCTGGTAGTGTGTATATCCAGCTTGCTGTCCTGTTTATAGTTACAGCCCTAAAAAGAGCTTTTGGGGGGTCCTTCCTGGCTACAATCCATTACAACCTAACTCTCCCTGCTCCACAAACACTCTCCTTATCTAGGTCCAAGAACAGTGACCAGTCTTCAGGTTGGGGCCGGCCTGCCAAGGAGCCAATCACTCCAAAAAGAAGGGACAGCAGGGCGGGTGGCAGCGTTAGAGCTTCACTTGTCCTGTGCTCCCAAGACCGGAATCGCCTCAGAGACGTTCTGTGCCAGCTTCATTATTATCAGCAAAAGGAGGCTCCACCTCCATATTACCGCTCTGTCTGCACTGGACCTTGTCTGCACTCCAAAATAGCGGCTTCACATATGGCCGTCATGGACGTCACCCGGCCTCAAATGTCTCCCCTCTTCCATGTACTAATATGCCACAAATGGTAAGGTAATATCAGCAACCACTTCCATTTTATCAGGGTGCATCAATAGCTACAACCCACCCAGTAGTGTAATAATATAATACGTATCCAAATAAAGAAGTTTTTTGCCAAAAAATATAAAATACATAAACCACTGTGCTAACTACACAACAATGACTCAGTAGATGACACAGATACCTAGAGATGCTGGTATATGGGGCCACGGCCATACATTATGGGTCACTAGGGTTCCAATAGAGGAATCGCCTTCAATGCTTCATGCTAAAATATACAGAACAATCTGGGATTAAACCAAATTATGGCTGTCAATTATCATTGACCTGCAATCATAAGAATGTATTAAAGTAAATATCATTGTTCCAAACACAAGCCTACTAGTATATAGTACAGTGCGTCCTGTATATTAATTATCTAAGCCTATCACTGGTTAGATGCCCTTCTAGGCTGGCATATGAATGTTTCACTCCTCAGTTTTTGACACCCAATACAGGCTTTTTATTGCTTTTAATCATGTTGATTTGTCGTTGCTTCAATAAAGAATTTATTTTTGATTACATATTAGGTTGAAGTGATTTAATTATGTAGTGGGGTGCGCTCTTATGGTCCTATGAGACGTGCTGATGGCGGCCCAATCAAAAGCGATGATCGTTTCATGGGCAGATTGTTGTCTCTATTACTCAGAGTGATAATCTTTCTGTGTAATCGGGCCCTTGTAGTGTCTCTCTTGTCTCTTTGTTCTGTGAATCTCATTATCATTATATGATGGGGTCAGGAGAATCTTCTCATCTTTAGAGGGAGGGGTCTGTAGACCCTTTGCCATGAAATATAAACAAGGTTAAAGTGTTAAGTTTTAATGTTGACCTGAGTCTATGGAGACAAGTCACTACCCAGGTATAGGATGGTCTCAGATTTAGAGTTAGCAGCTGCAGTTCTGCTTACAACTTAAAATCACAGACACAGACAGCTGATGTACGTATCAGTAATGTAAGTTTGGGAAGCGCCTTCTTTATTGCTTTGTGTTAACTTTTATAGACAGAATATGGGGCGGTACTACTCATGCACAATGTATTCACATGAAATATATAAACATTCAATACAGGTGGAGCTTTAAGTCACAAGACACATACATGTCACACTCTGATAGGTCAGTCCATCGATGGTCAGCATTTTCCTGTCCAGCGCAGTCAAGCTGGCACAATGTCTTCTTTACCATAAATTGTTTATATATCAGTGTCTCTCTTGCTTCTATATTGTGACTGCAATGATAAGTTCAACGTTCTGTGCTCATTGGGCTGCTGCCAGCATTCCTTTCCTTCTTGCAGACCATCTTTCTGTCAGGCTCTGATCACACTCTGATCATCTTCTAATTCAGAGGCCTGTATATATAGACGTAGTCCCTCAGAGTAGTAGGCTAGCCCCAGATGAGATATGAGGAGTTTATTCAGTAATGTAATTCAAAAGAAAGATGTTGTCAGGCTGGGACCAAGAGACACAGGACAGGTGAAGCCCTAACGCTGGCACCCGCCCCGCTGTCCCCCCCTCTTAGAGTGATCAGCTCCTTAGTAGGCCGGTCCCAATCTTAAGACTGCTGCTACACTGGTACAAGTGAAACACTTAAAAGAGACAAGACTTAACAAATATAATTATTGTAGGGTCAGCTAGTCGAATCAAAATCTATCGGTCATTAAGGTACAAAATCAGAAGTCATGGGGATGGTCGGAAAGTCAAGTCAAAATCAGGAAAACCAGGGGATACATCGCTAGCTTAGTCACACTCAAAGAGGCTCTATCACAGGCAACTGACCATGAGGGAGTAGTTATATGGAGACTGAAGTCCCAGCCCCAAAATTTGATTGGGGCAGAGACTCCAACTCCCAGTCACAGTGCAAGGCGGAATGGCGAGTGAAACTAGGGACACTGCCGACGCGCCACTAGCAACCGGCCGGCCTAAAACTTCTAGTTAGAGCATCAGCCTTGACGTTTTTGGCCACCAAATTAAATCTAGCTAAGAACAAGGCAAAACGTGCCAGGCGAGGGTTTCATCTTTTCACCTTGTCAAAGTACAAAAGGTTCTTGTGGTCGGTAAGGACTGCTATCTGTTGCCGA
This sequence comes from Dendropsophus ebraccatus, assembly GCF_027789765.1. Classification (NCBI taxonomy): domain Eukaryota; kingdom Metazoa; phylum Chordata; class Amphibia; order Anura; family Hylidae; genus Dendropsophus; species Dendropsophus ebraccatus. The sequence goes on along the minus strand of NC_091460.1, from coordinate 5,239,696 downwards.
GCTCCCTCCAGGAAGTGTCTCCACTCCTCAAAGGCCCACTCAATGGCCAGTAACTTCCTGTTTCCAAAAATTTTTCTTTAAAATCTCAAAGGCTTGTTCTGCCTCTAGCTTCCAAGAGGTGGGATCAGCCCCTCTTTTGTTAACTCGGTAAGGGCTTTCAGGGGAAATTTTTGAATGAATTTTCTGTATAAATTAACAAATACTAAATATCTTTGAATTTCTTTTAAATAAGTGGATCTTGCCCAGTCAAGTACAGCTGAGACCTTTTAAAGGCTCCATCTGAATAGAATGGGGGGTTAGCATGTAGCTGAGAAATCCAACCTTTTGGACATCAAATAAACACTAAGGGGGAGATTTATCAAAGGGTGTAAAATTTAGACTGGTGCAAACTGCCCACAGCAACCAATCACAGCTCAGCTTTAGGTAGTGCTGAAAGGAAAGCTGAGCTGTGATTGGTTGCTGTGGGCAGTTTGCACCAGTCTAAATTTTACACCCTTTGATAGATCTCCCCCTAAGAGAATTTGGCACATAAAGAATAACACTTCATGCACATGCTCCTGGTGTGATTTCCAGATAAATTACCACATAATCATCAAATAAGTCATCATAGACAGTGGGGGTGTTACATCAACAAGTACTCTAATTTCCCTTCGGGGGTATTGAACGCTGTCTCCCATTCGTCAACCTCTCTAATTCGGATCAAATTGTAGAAAACAAGGGAGGTCAATGCTAGAGAATCACCAGACGCCTACCACCAGGTTCAGGAGATCCGGAATCAGAGGGAGTGGGTTCTGGTCTTTGATGGTAATTTTATTTAACTCCCTGTAGTCTATACAGGGCCGTAGCCCACCATATTTTTTTCCCATAAAAAAGAAGCAAGCATCCAAAGGTGACACCGAGGGATGGATACGACCCTTCCTCAGGCTGTCCTGTATGTACTGGCAGAGTCACTCTCGTTCTGGGGGAGACAAGTTAAAAATGCGACCTTTAGGGAACTTGGCCCCAGGCATGAAATTAATGGCACAGTCATAAGAGTGATGGGGAGGCAAGGCATCAGCAACGGCTTCATCGAAAACATCCCTGAAATCAGAAATATACTCAGGAAGATCGATAGCTTCACTTACAGTACAAACAGATGAACAGACTAAATTCAGATGAGAAGCACAGGAACTTACCCATTTGACCAGTTCCATGGTTTTCTAATTAAATACCGGGTCATGTAAATGGAGCCAAGGTAAACCAAGAATAAAGTTTGCAGTCAGTTTTTCCATCACAAAAAAATGAAATAACGTCATGAAGAAGGCCTCATGGGGACAGAAGTATGGAATTTAATTTTCCCATTATTCAGGGGAGTAAAATCAGCTCCTTACACCAAAAAAAGGGGAACGCAAAGTTATCAATTTAAGGCCCAGGAACAAAGCAACTGAAGTCTGCATAAAACTCAGGGCGGCACCTATCATGTCTATCATGGCTCTACAAGAAAAAGAATTTTCGCCAGAAAATAAAGTTGCCGGTAACAGAAACTTAGTACTAATAATAAGAGTAGGCTCTCCAGAAGTTATATATTTTGTTTCTATAATGTTAAAAATACAAAAAAAAAAATACAAAATACAAGATCAATTATGTAAACATTATAAGGCCATGTTCACACAACGTAAGTTCCGTACTAATCGCGGCCGTTGTTGCAACGGCTGTGATTGGTACGGAACCTATGTTGTGCTGCAGGTCGAGGGAATCCCGCTCAGAGTCCCTCTAATTCCTCATTATGCCATAGGTATAACTACATGCTGGATCAATCTCAGAGACAATTAAAAGAGAACCATGCCCACCGACATGTTTCGTCAGAAAGGTCTGACTTTTTCATAGTGACGACAATGGTTGGTGGGATTATTATCCAGGTTATATGCAGCCCGCCCATGGGTCATCAGAGTACTGGGCTAATCTGAAAATCATATTTTTGGCGGTGTGAGAATGTGGTCAGTTGGTGGATGAATGAATGACGGACAGGGATACATACTGTGGTGATGTCGGTTTTGACCTCATTACATCAACAGAATTAGGAGGTACCTGTGTGACCCTCCGCAATGCCACTCAGGCACTGGTGTTTCCCAGCTGCTGACTGGGTCTAGACTGGCAATCCTTGATAAAGTGGCCTGATTTCCCACAATAAAGACATAAGAAGGGACTTCCTGAAGTATACCCGAATATCATAGGCTCCTTGTCAGACGCTCGGGGAGATGGGGACATGGTAGCTTTCAAAGGAGGAAGAGAAGATCTAACATACTGATTTGGCACCAGCACCATCATTATTTCCATATACCATAATAAGACACATGCCATAAAGTTCTAAAAGCCATAAAACTATATACTGTATATATTATCTTTATATGCACGCACTCCATATATATATCTTTATATGCACGCACTCCATATATATAATATCTTTATATGCACGCACTCCATATATATATTATCTTTATATGCACGCACTCCATATATATATTATCTTTATATGCACGCACACTATTGTTAAATACGATGTGTTTTACAATGAACAATATCTTGGTGTAATATAATGTAAGTCATATATATACTGCTGACCTCACCATAATAGCACAACACTATTCACTGTATAAAGTGATTGTAATACTGACATTATATCATATTCTATACTAAGGAGACATGTATAAGGTATAAATAGATACATAAGTGTACACAGCACTATTCACGATTCCATGACGTATGTAGGGTGGTGATGCTGTACACAGCACGATAACTATACATCCATGAGTGGAAACAGGTTATGCTGATGCATAGAGAAAGAGTTCTATATTTGTTATGGTCATATATGTGCAGACACAAACACTCAATTATAATAAACACACCCACACATGACATTGACAGTGAGTCATGAACCTATATAAGATGGTAGTCACCAAGATGGAGGTTGGTTGGATCAGGGCTGTACAGAAGGTATGAGCCCTATGTCACAAGAAGGATCCAGAGCCTTCAAGGAGAAGGTTGTGATGTAAGCGTGAGGAATCCATGATGGAAGCGTGAAGGAAGGAATGTCTCCCAGGATGCTTGAGTGAAGCAACAGCTGCCTGAAGCTCGTGACGATTTGTAAGACAAACCCTTCACTTCAAAGGACTCTCTTATGAACTATGGACACTAAGGGCTGTAAGACGTTTCTCTGATATTCTTTTCTATTCAATTCTGTAATTTCACTACTTTTAAAGAAGAAGCAATAAATCTCCATTTTATAAAGAAACCTCTCTGATGTCATCCTACTGCGGCGAGCCATAAACTACAGGTGCCAACGCCATTTTCTACAGTTTGGCGAGTGCCAGCCATACCAAGCTCCTTCAGCTTGAACAGGGGGGAGGAGTCGAAACCCCAGAGACATACGTTTCAAGCTTTCGGATCACGGAGAACCTAAGGACAGTAGGACAGCGGGAATCCAGACACGTGACTGTGCTTATGATCGGGAACAAGGTTGTAAGTATGGAAACTTTATCTTCTATTACTGAGAAATGTGCTGTAGAATGTACAGTAAAGTCTAGTGATAAGCCAGATTTAAGTATAGCATGGATGCATTTGTATTCACAATGTAGTGCTATGAATAGAAACTTAGATGAAGATTTAAGATTAATTAACATTGCCCAGATGGTGAATGTTTATCATTCTTTTGTTGAACAATGTATGAATCCTAGTGTAACGACTGTAACTGCTCCAACAATAGACACAGTTACGCAGTGTAGTATTTCGGAAGAGAATGTGTCCATGGGCCATGCTGAAGACAGTTCTTTTCAGAAGAAACTTTTAAATATAAAGGAAGCCAGCTTAAAACTGAAGGTGGAAACGTTCTTATTAAACCTAAGTAAGGATTTTACTGCATATGATGAGAAAGTGCATGTATGCAGGAATTCTGAGATTTTTGAGAGTTTTGCTGAGAAATTTGATCTATCAAATGAACAAAAAAACAGATTGTTTAAAATATGGCTACCAGTAAATATAAGTAGATGCCTAGAAGTAAAAAAGTGTTTTGACAATGATGAATGGTTACATTGTGATGACGTAGGACGGTTAAAGTTACTCTGCAATGCTACAGAGGGAGTTCCTACTTTGGACATTTTGAATAAATTAAGAATTGGTTGGAATGAATGTACTTTTACATTTATGTCCATTTACCAAAGAGCATATAAAGCAATTTGCTCAAACATGTTCAATGTAAAAAGTAATTTTATACAGAAGTTCAAATTCTTAGATCCCGTAACCAGAGTATTGGCATCTGACAAGGAATCTATTTTGGAAGCTGCTCAGGTAATCGATATCGCCAGACGGCAGGAGTCCTACAGAGAAATCCCACAGAATAGTCAGAAAGGGATTAAAAGAACAAAACAGACATACACCTCTAAAACATATTTCAATGATGAAATATATTTAGAGAGATGTAAAAAGATTCATGTAAAACCCAAATCTTACTTTGAGACAATGTCAAAAGTAAATGATTGTGGAGTGAGTGTGACAGCTGTTCAGACACCTAAAAGTAGGGAGAGACCAAGGATACGTGATCCTCGGCCTGTCACAGAGCTGTCAAGCAAAGACAGATTGGTACCAAATGGTTCCAAAGCTGACATGCTTGCACTCATAAATAACAAGATCAGGAAAATGCATAAATTAGGAGAACCTCAATATTTGAGAAATGCATTTCATATAGTCAATGATTTTCTAAATCATGAAGTGTTCAGACCTGGAATAGGGATCGGCTAGATGTTTCATATAATAGGTGAAAGATATTAATGACTGGTAACGGACCCGGCTTTGTACTAAGGACTTGAGTTATTTAAATTACGGAATAAAAAGTAGTTATTATGTATTATTAGTAATATATGACATATTATTAATATGGATAATGCAATGCAAATTAATACATAATAATAAGGATAATAATAAAAATAATATTTTTTATTTTTATAGCACCAGCAGATTCCGTAGCACTTATAATCATAGTTTAGATCCTGAGAACATAGAAAGGGAATTAATGACAGTTTTAAAAGTGTAACTGGTATAGATATATACAGTGTATATGGTTTAAGCTAATAACCTTTCTCCCCCTAGGAATTCTTTTTAAATGTCAGAGGATATTAATAATTATATGGGTTACTTCTCAGAGGTCAGGAAAGATATGTATGTACAGGGATTCTGTATTGTATCTATTACTTTTTCATTTATTAGCTTTAGTAGTTAATTTCAGGAATCACTCCCAATGGCTAAATTCTTAAATGTATGATATGTGATTCTAATGATATTTTCTCTCATTATAGAGTCTTCACAAAAAAGAATATGAGCATTTTTGTGGTTAATGATGGAATGTAAAGTAATAGTTTTGTGTTGGCTTGCAATGCTTTTTAATGATGTAACTAATTTGTCATAACAAAATCTGTCACTAATATAACAGGAATTGCATTTGCTGAGATTAAACAATGTATTGTACTGTTGCATGTTATTCTCATTCAGTGTAAGTGTAAGGCATGTGTTTGGATAAGTGATTGATGGGAACAGGAGGGCCTGGAATGTCCTTAGAGTTATAAGAGACTAATACAGATATATTTGTATACATGTTTCCTCTCTCTCTCTCTCTCTCTCTCTCTCTCTCTCTCTCTCTCTCTCTCTCTCTTGTGTCTCATGTCTATATGTTTTCGTCTGTGAAAAGACCATTTTAAAGAAAGGCCTATATTTTTTTTCAACATGGAAGAATCGGTATATTGAGGTACAACCAATACACCAAGGCTTGTTGGATCCATTAAACATCTATTTTTTAGAAGTTTCCTAGGAAAATACTTAAGGTTTTTATGCGCATTATTTTTTAAGAAGAGACTAAATGTGAAAATCCTCTGAGATGAATGAATGTACACATGTCAGGAATAAGTGACGTGTGAGATGTGTTATAGCAGCTGCTCAGTAAGGGAATGTATGAGTATGGTACCGTGTGTGATGTATCATGTTAATAAGGGAAAGTGTCTTATTTGTTAGAAGGGTTAACATGAGATAATATTAGGAGGGAATATAAGTGCACAATATTTTATCCTGAGTATCATCATAAGAACACTGATATATATATATATATTTGATGTTTATCCAAATAATATACAAAGACACATTTTCAGAGATACATAATGGTTTAGGGGTTATATTTAATCATGTCATTATAAATATGTCATTATCAGAAGTTTAAGTTCATTCTTTAACAAATGTTGTTTCAGTTTCTTACAGGACTATTTGATGGTGTCATTTCAGTTCTTTCAGTTGAGAAGTCCAATACACAAATACAAATGTGTGAACACTCAGTGTGTGCATATATCTACGAGCATATAAGTGTTTGATAACAGTATGAATATATACACACACATATATACACACAACTTTATGTTTCATTTGGGTATGTTTATTTTTAATGTGTTCTCATTAGAACTACGATACTACTGATGTCTGCCTCAGGTTACAAGAAGATAAGTGTCTGCCAAGAATTAGCAAGACATATCACATAAAATATTTCATTCACTCATACAAATATGGTGGTTATAGAAGGTGAATAATATTATATTGCGGGATTATTTATAAATATAGCAAATACATGTGGTGATAGTGTTCCAGTAAATAAAGGAAGTAGTATATAATATAAGAACATGTGAAAGCACACTGACTTTTAACAAAACAAGGTCTATAACAATAATATTGTTTCATTGATTAGGAATGGTGTTTTTTAAAGGTAAAAACATTCAAACTATATTTTTGGTAAATTGTGGTAATGCTTCTTCACTGAATATGGTTACAATAGTCTGGACTTTTGATAGTATTATCTTGGTGACATATTCATTGAATGAAACATTCTGTTATTTATTCTATCCGAATAATGTTGAAAACATCTTTAGGTATAAGGACACCAAGTCATTTCATGCTTAAAGATAATTTAAAGTGATCTAACTATTGCAAGACCATATTCTATTCTTACTGAATACATACATGAATATTCTAGTAAATGGGGTTTTTGAGTAAAATAGATATGGGAATAGTTAAGGTAAAATAGAGTGATATGCTATGGTACACTGTGATTATCATAGGATAGTAATAATCACCAAGTTTTTGGTGTAGGATAGGGAAGAAAAAGTAGATCTTCAATCAAGACATCAAAGCCTAGAATTTTTGTATAGATTTTTGATTTTTTCCAGCGTTGATGACCAGTAGCAAGAGAAAGAGACTGATCTGTAATTCTTATCCAAGTAAAGCACTTGAAGGGAACAGATAAATCATGGACTGTTTTACTATTCTTTTCTTTGATCAACTGGCATGCTGAGACTTCTAGTACCACAAGCTTCTAGATGGCTATTGAACTTTCTTCAGGTGATCTATCCTGGGACTATGCTAAAGTATCTTCATGATTGACATTCTTTTGTTTGTTACATTTTTAACTATGTCAAGCCAACTACAGATGCCATGACCGGAAGTCGAGTGGGCAGAGTGTGAGGAAAGCTGAAAGTCTGCACAATCCTCTTCTGCTAACAGCAAGTCTACAAGTGAGTTATAAGAGACTTTGTTCATTTCATTAAATCTCCTCCAGTGGTCATGATGGCAAAGGACAAAAGATGGCATATGTAAGTGATGGTTGCTGGACTATGCTTTTATCAAGTGTAAGTTATACAAGATTCTATCCACCTCAGCGAGTTGTTGGAAAAGATTGCTCCTAAAGTCTGAGTACAATGGACTTTGTGCTATAAGCTAAATCTTTATCTCCACAATCTGGATGAGAAATGACTGTGTTATGTTACAAGATGTCTGCTCCAGGTACTGACGTTACAGAGTTAAAGATGACCCTTGTAAAGACTACAGAAGTCACAAATGAAATGAGGAAGTCGTTTGCACAAACAAGGGGGGTCAAGAAGTGTTAACCCTTTGTTGTGTTTCTTCAGTAGCCTAGCAGGTGTCACCTGACAGCTTCAATTCCAGAGAGACAAAGACTCAAAGACTGTTAACCATGCAAAGGAAAAGAGATGGATTATTGCATGAGGGATAATATCAAGACATTGTACTTTTTCAGTGAAGGAATTATTTTTCAAAAGACTTTGCCAATCATATTTTGATTAATTAACAACAAAGGAATGTATAACCTAAAGACTTTGCTACACCAAGAAGAGTAAAGTCATCTGAACCATTCCAGGTTTTCCATGGATCCAGATGGAGACAAGAAGATACATTTTTTAGACTAGGCCTAGCTAGAATTCTATCTTTTTTATAAAATCAAATCACAGTTTCTCATAACATAATAATGTAAATGCTACAAATCTATTATGGGTAAATCAATAATTTCCATAGACTTGTTATTAAAGTGATAGACGTTGTCCTGTGTGTTTATAAGAAGAATGAAGAAAGAAGATTCCGTGATCTCTAATGTATAAAAGGTATTGTTCATTGGAAAGTCTTGATACTTTGAGGAGTCAATACAATGTATTTCATCCTCAAGAGGGGGAAATGTTAAATACGATGTGTTTTACAATGAACAATATCTTGGTGTAATATAATGTAAGTCATATATATATACTGCTGACCTCACCATAATAGCACTACACTATTCACTGTATAAAGTGATTGTAATACTGACATTATATCATATTCTATACTAAGGAGACGTGTATAAGGTATAAATAGATACATAAGTGTACACAGCACTATTCACGATTCCATGACTATGTAGAGTGGTAATGCTGTACACAGCACGATAACTATACATCCATGAGTGGAAACAGGTTATGCTGATGCATAGAGAAAGAGTTCTATATTTGTTATGGTCATATATGTGCAGACACAAACACTCAATTATAATAAACACGCCCACACACATGACATTGACAGTGAGTCATGAACCTATATAAGATGGTAGTCACCAAGATGGAGGGGGGTTGGATCAGGGCTGTACAGAAGGTATGAGCCCTATGTCACAAGAAGGATCCAGAGCCTTCAAGGAGAAGGTTGTGTCGCGTGAGGAATCCATGATGGAAGCGTGAAGGAAGGAATGTCATCCAGGATGCTTGAGTGAAGCAACAGCTGCCTGAAGCTCGTGACGATTTGTAAGACAAACCCTTCACTTCATAGGACTCTTATACGAACTATGGACACTAGACACTAAGGGCTGTAAGACGTTTCTCTGATATTCTTTTCTATTCAATTCTGTAACTTTCATTACTTTTAAAGAAGAAGCAATAAATCTCCATTTTATAAAGAAACCTCTCTGATGTCATCCTACTGCGGCGAGCCATAAACTACAGGTGCTAACGCCATTTTCTACAACTATACATCACAAAGTACATTTAACTAAGCGAACAATGGTAGAAATATGTGTAATGAGTTTTGTCATCTGTTGTTTGATTGTTCTGAATATTACTGAGAAACACAAACATGGATGCAGGGAAAGAGCGAGATATTCATCCTGGGGCTGATATTATCTAACACGCTGAGCATGTGAATATCCAAAGATAAAGAAATATAAAACATTAACTGAAAAATGGATTTGTTCAGATGCCATAATCTTGTGATTCATTTTGCTTGTCACTCACCAGCCTGGCCGCTCAGCCGCTCGGTGTTGTGGTGTTTGTATAACCGCACTCACCTGCTGTGGTCAGGCTCGGAATGGTGCTTCATCTGAAGCATCTAATGACCACAAACAGTGTAGGGCACCATGGAAACTATATACACTATAAGAGTGTCTACTACTCGAGCATTACCCTGTGTATAGGCTATAAAACCAGCATTAAGAGGATATGTTGGTAAGATACCTGTTCAAATGTTAGATCTGTGACATAACACAGAAAATGGAGGGGATGAGAACGATACGACCGGCACTAGCAGATATATATAGTACACTAAGCGGGACACAAGGGACTAGAGTAGCAAAAACAATAGTGTCCAACCCAGTTAGTCGCTGCGCAGAGACAAAAATAGCAGGTGCAAATGGAAGCAAAAAGAAACAGTCTCGCACTCACCGACTGAGAAATGCAGGGGGTTTGCAGATGCATCGGAGCAGGTTCAGCGGGGAGAGGGAAGATGTTCAGCAGGTGCGTTCACATGAGGAGCAAGAATTGTTTCACACTTACTACGGCGCTTTGTCTGGCTTGTTCGAAGTCAGGGGATTTAGTGCATCAGCACATCAACAGATCCTGTGGAGGATACCAGCGGAGAGAGTTTAGGACAATGCATAAAACACCTCACTGTGTTAATTCCTCCATGGACTGGTGCGTGATGTCAAGACTATGATCAGGATGAGGGATCGCTGTCTGGCTAGGACTGCCTAGACTAACCTCTGTTTAAGGAGCGATTTGGTATACGCTCAGAGTTCCTCTAATTCCCCATTATGCCATAGGTCTAACTACACGCTCCATCCACCTCAGAGACAATTAAAAGAGAGCCATGCCCACCGACATGTTTCGTCAGAAAGGTCTGACTTTTTCAAAGTGACGGCAATGGTGGGTGGGCTTATTATCCAGGTTATATGCAGCCCGCCCATGGGTCATCAGAGTACTGGGGTAAAAGGAATATCATCTTTTTGGCGATGTGAGAATGCGGTCAGTTGGTGGATGAATGAATAACAGACAGGGATACATAATGTGGTGTTGTCAGTATAGACCTCATGAAAACAAAAAATTATACTGGACGCCACAGTTCCCAAAAATAATAAGGGTGCTACTGTGTACCCTATGACATTAAACCAATTAACTTGAACAAAAAAGACAGAGAAGCATAGGGTATAAACACACATTGCACACCAGTATATGATAAATAAAATAGCTTTATTGACCCGGCTATACAAAAAACATGAAAATAATTACAAATATACACAAGGCATCAGCCTACAATACAGGCTGTGCTCACACTACTGCCAGTTTTGCTAGATGCAAGCCTTAACCCATGGGGACTACACGGCAAACAGTCAGAAGATGAACATTTCAAAAATTTGCGTTTTTTTCTCTCTCACATGTTTAGCGCATGACATCGGACTTGTAATGTGGGCCATGAGATGAAGTGTGAATGCCTGGACACAGTCTGTTATGAAGCTAAGGGTCAGCATTGCGCATGAACGGGGACTTAGTGCTTGGATTGTTGTATATTCCCACAGCGCATGTCTTCAGTATGGACATAGAGGTCCGAGTGGTACTGATTTAACAGGGTCTGTGGATTCATGGTTTTTATGGTGTGTCATATTTTACGCATTGGTGAGCATCTTCAGTCCAGAGTGTGAGTATCTTATTAATATTTTTCATTCGGTAGAGTTGTAGGATTCATTTTTATAATAACGGGAAAGATGAATTTACCCAATTTTTGCTCTATTTTGTGACTCCGAATATCCGTTGAAGTGTCGACATCTCTGCATAATATTTCCGCTATTTCCCATCACTGCCACATCATTCATATGTCATCCTATATCATCCAAAAGGATAAGGTGCTCGGATGAGGGGAGTCTGATGCCCGTAAAATCGCAACGTAACTGGAGCTTGACTATCTTAAAAAGGAGTGTAGGTGAAACCTTCATTTAGCCGTTGGGGGCAAGTGTTTTCAGTTGGTGGATCCACCTAGCTTCTTGTTGTAGAAGCAGTTGATCGAAATTTCCTTTGCGTGGACCAAGTTTAACAGCCTGAATACCCCAGAATTTTAGTACCCCGGGGTCGCCTTTATAGTGGGAATTTACATGTCTGGCAACACTAGTGTTGGTATCCAAACAAAAAATGCCCAAATAGTTCAGTCCTGAACGCACATAGAAATATATATTACACCAAACCAAGATCCACAGGGGATCAAAAAAAGTGCAGGACAATCACAAACAAATATAATTGTATTCTTTATTTAGGTAATTTTAATTTAAAATACATACAAAATGAATGAAAAAATGAAAAAAGGTAAGGGGAATGAAACAGAACCAAATACATAAATTGGTGAGGGGACATAGAAAAATGTTTTATGAGGTCATATATTGCACATGCATGAGAATTAATGAAGACTAAAGTAACTGTGGCAATACAGGCACCCTCCACTGGGTATTGAATAATATAAACAGTAGTAAATAGCAGCAAAAGATAAAGTGTAAACAGTAAAAAGCAGTAAAATCACCAAAAAGTATATACAAATACAAACTAGGAGGATGCGTGTATTGCAACAAGTCCCACACACCTACTCACCCTACGCACGTTTCGCGTGGCTCGCTTTGTCAAGGGATATATCCCTTGACAAAGCGAGCCACGCGAAACGTGCGTAGGGTGAGTAGGTGTGTGGGACTTGTTGCAATACACGCATCCTCCTAGTTTGTATTTGTATATACTTTTTGGTGATTTTACTGCTTTTTACTGTTTACACTTTATCTTTTGCTGCTATTTACTACTGTTTATATTATTCAATACCCAGTGGAGGGTGCCTGTATTGCCACAGTTACTTTAGTCTTCATTAATTCTCATGCATGTGCAATATATGACCTCATAAAACATTTTTCTATGTCCCCTCACCAATTTATGTATTTGGTTCTGTTTCATTCCCCTTACCTTTTTTCATTTTTTCATTCATTTTGTATGTATTTTAAATTAAAATTACCTAAATAAAGAATACAATTATATTTGTTTGTGATTGTCCTGCACTTTTTTTGATCCCCTGTGGATCTTTGTTTTGGTGTAACACTAGTGTTGGTTTTCACAATAATGTCGCTAATAAGTTTGCAAATCCGTTTCTTAAAAACCTGTATTGTTTAAAGGGGTAATGCGGGGCTAAACAATTATCCACTAAATATCACACATTACAAAGTTATACAACTTTGTAATGTATGTTATGTTAGTGAATGGCCCCCTTCCCCCCCCCCTCCACTCTAGACCCGGTGTAGTGTAGTGCTCTATACTCATCTGATTCGTGTCGATCCCTGTCCGCCATCTTGTGACAATGATGTCATCTTCGGGAGGCCGGCCGGACCGCACCAGCCCTCCTTCATGCCGCCCCCCCCCCCTCTGCAGCATCAACGGCTTCTCAGCTGTGATTGGCTGAGCACAGTTATGCTCAGCTGAGCAGCTAGTGATGCGACAGAGGAGGGCCGACACGAGGGACGGTCGGAGCGGTCCGGCCTCCCGAAGATGACATCATTGTCCCAAGACGGCGGACGGGGATCGACACAAATCAGGTGAGTATAGAGCACTACACTTCCGGGTCTAGCGTGGGCGGGGGAAACACGGGGAAGGGGGCGATTCACTAACATAACATACATTACAAAGTTGTATAACTTTGTAATGTGTGTTATTTAGTGAATAATTGTTTAGCACCTCACTACCCCTTTAACCAATGTAAATTAGATTGCAAGAGCATTTGATGGCATATACTATGGCAGTGGTCAAGCAATTGATATATTCACGAATCTCCTATTCCTTCAGATCAACAGGGTTTGTGAATGTTTTGGTCTTAAGGATGTATTTGCAGAAAATGCACTTTCCACGCGGGAAAGACCTTGTTGTTTTGCCACTCAGCCAACTGGGGGTGGTTGTTGGAGTAGTGGTAGGTGTAAAATGGCTGTGTATTAACATATTGCGTAAATTTTTGCCTCTTCTGTAGGTAACACTTTGATGAGAGGTTATCACGTTTTTTAAGTCCGGGTCAGTGGTCAGTAACGGCCAGTATTTAATGATGTTCCTGATTTGGAAGTGGGGAGGTGTCCAGATGCTATTGAGGTCATTCCTGTTTAGTGCCCTATAGTATTTTCCGGATAGCCCTTCTTCCAGAATCTGGCATAGAGATTTTTGCATTCTTTTTGAAATGTCTCTTCTGTAGAGCAGTTACGTCTCGCTCGTAGGTACTGTCCCATGGGTATGCCCTTTTTCAGTGGGGCCGGATGATGGCTGTTCCACTGTAAAAACTGTTTGTAGATGTCTTTTTCGGTTGGTGTCCAGATTCCCGTGTTCATCGATAGTGATAGTGAGATCCAAAAAGTGAATGTTTTGTGAGTGAATTTCGCTGGTGAAGCGTAAGCCAATGGAGTTGTTGTTGAGAGAAGTGACAAAATTCTGTAAAGTAATTAATCTCTGTCCCACAATATTAGGACATCATTGATGTAATGGCCCCAGAACAGAATGTGTTGCATGAAGTTGGATAATATGTAATTGAAAACGTGTTTGGCCTCCCACCACCATTAAAACAGATTTGCGTATGTGGGGGCACAGCTAGTGCCCATGGCTGTGCTTCTGATCTGTACATAATATTGGTGATTAAAATTAAAAAATGGTGATTAAAAATTCCAAAATTTTCATGACAAATGTATTGTGTTGTGTAAAAGAATTTCCTTTTGTCCTTAGAAAGTATTGAACTGCGGTGAGGTCTTTCTCATATATGATACTTGTATATAATGCCTCAACATCCAGACTTACGAGTTTGACGTTTGGGGTTATTGTAACTTCCTTTAACTTTGTGACAGTAGCCTTGGTATATTTAAGGAAGGAGGGAAGTGCCTCCACGAATGGTGCCAGAACTTCATTGACATATAGGCTAATTCCCTCCGCCAGGTTCCCCTTGCCGGATATAATTGGGGGTCCAGGAATTGGGGTTCTTTCTTCGTGTACCTTGGGAAGTGCATAGAAAGTTAAAAGAGTGGGTGAGGGATTGTAGAGTGCTTTGAATTCTTGCTCTGTGATTTGTTGCCCTTGGCTTCCAAAAGGATTGTCCTGAGTTCAGTTAGGTAGCTTTTGTGGGGTCATTCTTTAATTGTTGGTATGTGGTCTTGTCTTCCAATAGTCTTAGCTCTATCGCTTTACAGTCGGTTTCATCCATGATGACTAAATTGCCGCCTTTATCTGCTGGCTTTATGATTATATTTGCTTCATTAGTTAGTCCTTTAAGTGCTTTGTAATCCACCGCGGTGATATTAGAGTTGTGTTGTGTAACTGTATAATATAGTTTTTTTAATTTCAATACAGGTAAGGATGACAAATTTGTCAGTTGTTACGATAAACTGCAAGGGATGGGTAAAGGGATTTTGGGCATAATATCGATTGAGGAGCCATGAAGGTTTGGGACCCAGTTTCATTTTCAGTTTGAAGTTCTACGGGAGCTTCAAAGGCTTCTTTTTCCCTCCTTTGTATGTTAAAGTCAGTATTCAGATGGTTTTTGAAAAATTTGAGCAATGCCTGGCGTATAAGTGTATGTCCTTTATCCATTCGAACTGGCTGATGGGAGGTGTATGTGTGAGAGATAGTCCTTTTGGAAGTAGAGTTATTTCAGTTTGCATAAAAGTTTGTTGAGAATTAATGATTTGTCTGAAGTTATTTTCTGTGTCCGCTGTTGAAATTCCAGTTGTAGTTCCCGTTGTAGGCCCACCTGGCTCTGGCTCTCAGTTGTGATCCTGAATGATTTAGGAGTGATTGAGCCTGTAAAGGGGTTCTTTGTGTATTGGGTGCACCAAACTAATCACAGAGCAAGAAATCAATAATTTTGTGGCCAGATGGGTCATAGCAGGCTGCACAAGTTGGTAGTCAAGTTGAGGGATACACTGGAGATGCCAACAAGGTACAAAAGAGCAAGAAGGAAATATCGTTAAGAACGCTGAAATTGAAGTGCATGCAAATACTATCTTTACAGAAACACAAACAACCTTATTGCTCATACAAGGTGATCAAGGAGAATCTACCTCTTATGGGTGATGCAGAGCAAGGAGAGGATGGGAACAGTTTCCGATAAGTGTGCTCACAACAACCAAACAGCATGTGCACCCAGGGGATAGCACAGGAAGTGACATTGGGAGAAGAAGCACAGAGAGAAAAGGGGTAAGCCCAGACCACTCCGATGTTGGGGATCTAGAAGCTAGATTTGTTGGGAGTCGAGCCATGATAAACTCAATGCTCGAACCATAAAGAAGATCAATTACAAGACATTGTGGTCAATATCTGGACCAGAAACATCACAATCCAAGACCCAAGCAAGTATGAGGGTGGTGGAAGAAAATGTGTTCTACAAATAAGTGCAAAGATACCTTTATAGAGAGTATGGAACAGAGTGGATACAGTTATTTAATCTTCCCAACTCTCCCAGCCTATGTGCCTTGTCCCATCCCATGATATTATTTTGTGAGGTGAGAGAACCCTGGTGCTGCTGCCCATCCCCGTGTAGGGTCCTAGGCTACACATAAGATACAAGAGGCCTTCACCTTCCCTTGCACCCACCTAAGCACATTGCCCACATGCTTCTCTCTCATTATAAACATTTGTGTGAAAATCAAACATTTTTGAGAGAAGTTGTCACCAGGGTGTATAATAATGATCGCCCCATGACAGGCGCAAATAAACTGATGTTCTCTATACAAGGTGTGATCTGCGATAAGCATAGTAATAGGAGCATTTCACCATCACCAAGTCATAGAACAGGAGATACAGAGTAAACACATGGGGGTAAACAGAGATGAGGAGTCATGATGGAGCGCTGCAGGGAGGAGGAGAAGGACACAGGTTCCCACAGTTTCCACCGTTCCTCTGGATTATATAAGAGTCCGGAGCAGAATTCTCCTCAGTGACCTGCAGTCTCCTTACAGAGAGCAGCCAGATCCACCGAGACACCCAACAAGACCCAACAATGGCCGAAATAGGTAACCGCTCTCCTCTTCATCATAATCATCCACTATTTTATCTTTGTACTTCTCTTATATCGTTGTCTTCTCTCTTCTTCGTCCCTCTAATCAGCGTCCTCTTTACTGTCTTATCACTTTCAACCAGGAGTGGAACTACAGCCATAGCGGCCATGGTGGCTGCTTCGGGGTCTGCCACATCGGGGCCCTGCTTAGCTCTGCAATGTCCCTGGCTAGCCATTCAGGACTTTTGAACTAAATCTGGCTAACCAGAGATGGAGTGTATTGTGGAGTGTGTGTTTCTGTGTCTGTGGTGTCTGCATCTGTGTGTATTTGTGTTTATGGGCGCCTTTACAGAGAGAGATTTATCTGACAGATTTTTGAAGCCGAAGCCAGGAAAAGACTATAAACAGAGAATGGTCATAATGGAAAGACTGAGATTTCAACTTTTTTCAAATCCTTTACTGGCTTTGGCTTCAGAAATCTTCCAGATAAATCTCTCTGTGACAAGGCGCTGTATGTCAGCAGTGTCTCAAGTGATTGACAGATTTGTTTCTGTGTATGCTGAGCTGTTTTCTAGTTGTAGCGACCCTACCCCATTACACATGGAAGATGTTTCCCCTATATATTGCCTCATTTTGCACTTTAGTAGTACCTACCTGGTGATTGAAAGCCTGCCTCCAAAGAGTTTCTGCAGCAGCTGCCAGGCCAATTTGCATTTTTGCCCTTCCGTTTTTCCTCCTTGTGCCTAAAAGGCCCTAGCACTTGCATTTTTTCATCTAGAAACCCACATGAGCCCTGGCTGAACAAGCTGAGTTTTTTTCATAAAATACACAGCAAAAGCAAAGAAAAATTCAATGTGTGGTGAAATTGAAAAAAAAAACAAAAAACATTTTTTTTTATTTGGGGGGTATTTTTTTACGTCATTCACCCTGGGGTAAAACTGTCTTGTTATATATGTTCCTCAAGTCATTACGACAATATGTAACTTGTATAACTTTTATATTATCTGATGGCCTGTAAAAAAATTCAAACCATTGATAACAAATATATGTTCCTTATAATCGCTCCATTCCCGGCTTATAGCGCTTTTATCCTTTGGTCTATGGGGCTGTGTCAGGTGTGAGTTTTTGCGCCATGATATGTTCTTTCTATCGGTACCTTGATTGCGCATATACGACTTTTTGATCGCTTTTTATTACAATCTTTCTAGATTTGATGCGACCAAAAATGCGTAATTTTGCACTTTGGAATTTTTGGGCGCTTACGCCGTTTACCGTGCGAGATCAGGAATGTGATTAATTAATAGTTCGGGCGATTACGCACGCGGCGATAGCAAACATGTTTATTTATTTATAACATGAGAAAAGGGGGGTGATTCAGACTTTTATTAGGGGAGGTTTTTTTTTATTAATAATAACTTTTTTTTTTTTTTACACTAATACTAGAAGTCCCTTTGGGGTTAGTGTCCCCCCCCTGGGGTTAGGGTTATTCCCCCTGGGTTTGGGTTATTTCCCCCCCCCCTGGGGTTAGGGTTATTCCCCCTGGGTTTGGGTTATTTCCCCCCCCCCTGGGGTTAGGGTTATTCCCCCTGGGTTTGGGTTATTTCCCCCCCCCCCTGGGGTTAGGGTTATTCCCCCTGGGAGATGTCTTCCCTCTAACTTGTCCCCTCTTGCTGTCCTCCTGTCACATAAAATCCACTTCCAAAGATGTTCTGCAGCAGCTGCTATAAAAGCTGGTTTCACAAGGGTCCCCACCACACATTGAAGACACCATAAATATTGTCCCTTCATCAGGTGATTGGCTGTTTTGCTTCTAAAGATGTGTTGCAGACTAATATTGCTAGACTTTAAAGCGTAACTGTCATTTCAGGGGTATTTTTCTGAAAACAATAAATATCTATAGTACAAGGGATTTTAAGAAACTCTGTAATAGGTTTTATTTACCGATAGAGTTTCCTTCTGTACTCAAAAAGTAGTTTTCCTACCTCCCTCCCCCTCACTTCAGAAGACGCAGAATTTCTGTGTCCATTATGCTCTATGGAGAGGGGAGGGGCTGAGAGGAATAACTGAGCACGGAGGAGTTCTGCACAGCACAACACTCTGCAATCTTCTCTCAGCAAGTTCCTAGATGAGCACTGACCTTTCTGACCCCTGAATCCAGCGTTTTAGGTGCCTAGACAGTCTACAAACAGCTGACCTTCATGTCTCCTGTTCCTGCTCACTCATCTCCCTCGGCCCCTCCCCCCTCCATAGGATATAATGGACACATCAGAACCCATCTTCACTTGCTTCTCTGTAATGAAGACGTGTTTGCCTGATAATGCACAGATAAGAAGTCAGGGGGGGAGCCAGGGAGATTGCTCCTTGAGTACAGAAGGAGGCTTTTTTGCCTAATAAAACCTATTATAGTTTTGTTTTAAATCGCTTACACTACTGATTTCTGCAAAAAAATAAAATAAAATTATATATATATATATATATATATATATATATATATATGACAGTTACGCTTTAAGCTTTAAATAATTGTATAATATATTATAGAATGTATTTAAATGTCAAGGTGTGACCAGTGCACTATGCAAACAATTTACTAAGGGAAAAAATACATAGAAATGGATGACCTCTCAAACAGTGATATATACCAGCATGCCCTGAATCACCACGCGACAAAGGCTGATGCCAGGGGCGTAGCTATGGGGTCAGCCTAGGGAGGCAAGTGAGTCTCAGTGAGCCCCCAGCCGATTATGTTACCCATAGGGAACCTCAGTAAATGACAATACTCTCCAAATAATGAAGGGTATATTCTACTACATTATTCATAGTGACCAAGGACTAATAACAATGGAAATACTTTCTACATCTCACATATATAACCATGTAACAATTAAAGGGGTTATCCAGCATTGCAAAAACATAGCTGCCTTTTTCCAGAAACAGCGCCACTCTCCTCCAAAGCTTGGATGTGGTATTGCAGCTCAGTTCCACTAAAAGAGAATGAAACCAAGTTGTAATACCACAAACAACATAGAGGAAGCTGTGGTGCTGTTTTTCTTTGTCCATTCTTCTATCTCTTTATCTCATTTCTATCTGTTTAATATCTATCGGGCAGCATGAGGACTACACCATAGCTGATGATCAATGACCAAATAGGCAACACCAGAAGGGTATATCCGCAGTACCAATAGGGTAACTGTATAGTACAAATGCTGGGTAATAACAGTATATAGTCCCATGCAGTTCAAGAGAACTATACTAAATAACCTATATAAAAAAAAGCCAGATGACTGCAACATAACTAAATGGAATAATTACTTTACTAATTCATAGAAACAAAACATGACAATACATTAAATATGTAGGAGAAATCAGCCCCCATAATCATGGTGTATAGGGTATACTAGAAAATGTACCCGGCGCTGCCCGGGTATAAAGTGTCAGTGTGTTAATTAGATTTGTTCTAAGGTGCCCAGGAGGCCAAGCTAAAGGTATTGTTTCATCTCAGTTAATCAGTGGAATTAGTGTATACCTGTAGTGCATAGTTGGAGGGGTTCTGTATACCCACAGTGTATAGTTTTTAGGGGTCTTGCATATCTGAAGTGCATAGTTGGGGGGGTTGTATACCTATAGTGTATAGTTGGGGGGGTCCTGTATATCTGTAGTGTGTAGTTGGGGGGGCTATATACCTGTAGTGTATAGTTGAGGGAGGTCCTGTATACCAGCAGTGTATAGTTGGTGAAGGTCCTGTATACCTGTACTGTATAGTTCGGGGATCCTGTATACCTGTAGTATATAGTTGGTGCTGTATACCTGTACTGTATAGTTGGTGGAGGTCTTGTATACCTGTAGTATATAGTTCGGGGGTCCTGTATACCTGTAGTGCATAGTTTGAGGGTCCTGTATACCTGTAGTATACAGTTGGTGGAGGTCCTGTATACCTGTAGTGTATAGTTTTGGGGTCCTGTATACCTGTAGTGTATAGTTTGGGGTCCTATATACCTGTAGTATATAGTTGGTGGAGTTCCTGTATACCTGTAGTGTATAGCTTTGGGGTCCTGTATACCTGTAGTATAGAGTTGGTGAAGGTGCTGTATACCTGTAGTATAGAGTTGGTGGAGGTCCTGTATACCTGTAGTGTATAGTTTTGAGGTCCTGTATACCTGTAGTGTATAGTTTGGGGTCCTATATACCTGTAGTATATAGTTGGTGTAGTTCCTGTATACCTGTAGTGTATAGTTTGTGGTCCTGTATACCTGTAGTATATAGTTGGTGGAGGTCCTGTATACCTGAAGTATATAGTTGGTGGAGGTCCTGTATACCTGTAGTGTATAGTTTTGGGGTCCTGTATACCTGTAGAGTAAAGTTTGGGGTCCTGTATACCTGTAGTATATAGTTGGTGGAGGTCCCATGCACCTGTAGTGTATAGTTTTGGGGTCCTGTATACCTGTAGTGTCCTGTACACCTGCAGGGTCGTATTTACCATTAGGCACCCATGGTCTGGTGCGTAGGGTAGCTCCTTGCAGAGGGGCAGTACCTTCCCGTTCAGACTTGCCAAAAAAATCTGGTGTCTTTTCGAGGGGGGTATGGCGGTATTGGTCAGGTCTGGTATGACAGTGTTATCCAGTCACAGTATGGTGGTATTGGTCAGGTCTGGTATGAAAGTGTTATCCAGTCACAGTAAGGTGGTATTCTTAAGGCCTGGTGTGGTGGTGTTATCCAGTTACAGTATGGCGGTATTAGTCAGGTCTGGTATAGCAGTTTTTTCCAGTCATAGTATGGTGGTATTGGTCAGGTGTGTTATGACAGTGTTACCCAGTCACAGTTTGGCGGTATTGGTCAGGTATGGTATAGCGGTGTTAGCCAGTCACAGTATGGCGGTATTGGTCAGGTCTGGTATGGCAGTGTTATCCAATCACAGTATGGCGGTATTCGTCAGGTCTGGTAAGACAGTGTCATCCAGTCACAGTATGGCGGTATTGGTCAGGTCTGGTATGACAGTGTTATCCAGTCACAGTATGGCGGTATTGGTCAGGTCTGGTATGGCAGTGTTATCCAGTCACAGTATGGCGGTATTGGTCAGGTCTGGTGTGGCGGTGTTAAATGTGACGTGTGGAGCTATTACCTACCTATCTACCAATCCTGATGCTAATTGGTGAGTGAGGATGGGGCATCTTCAGTTTTAGTGCTTAGGGCAGCAGCAGCTGGTAAAACGACCCTGTATACATGTACTGTATAAATGGAGTAGGGGTCCTGTATACATGTACTGTTTAGATGGAGTAGGGGGTCCTGTATACATGTACTGTATAGATGGAGTAGGGGCCCTGTATACATGTACTGTATAGATGGAGTAGGGGGCCCTGTATACATGTACTGTATGGTTGGAGTAGGGGGTCCTGTATACATGTATTATATAGATGGAATAGGGGATCCTGTATACATGTACTGTATAGATGGAGTAGGGGGTCCTGTATACATGTACTGTATAGATGGAGTAGGGGGTCCTGTATACATGTACTGTATAGATGGAGTAGGGAGTCCTGTATACATGTACTGTATAGATGGAGTAGGGGGTCCTGTATACATGTACTGTATAGATGGAGTAGGGGGTCCTGTATACATGTACTGTATAGATGGAGTAGGGGGTCCTGTATACATGTACTGTATAGATGGAGTAGGGGGTCCTGTATACATGTACTGTATAGATGGAGTAGGGGGTCCTGTATACATGTACTGTATAGATGGAGTAGGGGGTCCTGTATACATGTACTGTATAGATGGAGTAGGGGGCCCTGTATATATGTACTGTATAGATAGAGTAGGGGGTCTACCAGTTATTACTGTGGATGTTGTGAGGCAGCTTCCCTAGCAACCATTGCTCCCTATGAAAATGAAAGCAGTAATCCTATTGGTTGCTAAGGCTCCCAACTGCCGTTTACTGCTGGAGACATGCAGCTAATTATATCACCTGTGTTTGCAGTGTGGAGATTTTCCCATTCATCTCTATGGGGCGCCGCTCTTCCCCCTCCCCCTCCCCTCCTGTACATCTGGCGGGGACGGGACCTTCGCAATAACCTTCCCGGGTACCCAATGTATCTGTGTGCCAAATTTGGGGTCAAACGGTTCAGGCGTTTGGAAGTCTATTTGGGACAGACAGACAGACTTTCATTTTTATTATATAGATGGGAGCAGCCAATTTATGCCACCATGTAGTATTTAGACCCATATGCACCCTCTATATAGTAGTTAGGCCTTCTGTGCCCCAATATAGTTATTATTTCCCTCTGTTTCCATGTAGAAGTAGCTAGGACCCTCTGTGCCCTCATATAGAAGTTAGCCTCCCCTCTGTGCATCTATCTAGTATTTAGACCTCTCTGTGCAGTCAATCCCCCCCCCCCCAAAAAAAGGTAGTGTCCTCCATGTAGGCCTCTCCTCCAGCACAATGTCATGTAGGTAATCCCCCGGTATGTATTCCCCATGCAGCCACCCCCCTCCCCCAGCAGTAATCTCCCTGGTGGTTAGACACCACTACTGTGAGTAGACTGTACCTCCAAATTAGGTACCCCCATTTTCAGTCAGCCAGAACATTCCATACCCAAACCCCCATAGATAACATCCTTCCCAGGAGTTAGCAACAACCACCCACCCACATAGGTCTCCTCCTCTAAGTAAGGGGAAAAAAGCCATGCTTACCTGCTGCGTGGTTGCAGTACTGTAGTCTTCTGATGTCAACTCTCTCCCTGCTCTGTGAGCGCACGAGTGACATCACTCATGTCCCACAGCTCTAAGGGAGGGAACGGCCTCTTGTGGCCACAACAGTGATTGGCAGGGTGGGGAGCCAATGCTCTCCTTACCTTGTCAATCACCCTGCTGCATTTAACTGTATGTTCTCCTCGCATACAAGCGCATACAGATAAATGGTCAGACACAACATTTGGTGGCCGTGGGGGCTTCCCAGGAGCACTGGTTGCTGGCCAGGGGCCACCTACAGCCAATAGACATTTGTTAAGTCTGTCTGCAAAAGCAATAGCTTTTGCGGACAGCATTAACTGGAAAAATCTTCAGTGGGCCCCCTGCCTGTGTGGGCCCGGGAGCGGCCGCCCTCTCTGCCCCCACCAAATTGCGCTACTGACTGATGCCAAAACGCAAGTCATGGTGGGGGTGCGTGATCCAATGTGATCCCATGATACAGCCAGGGGAGAGTGCGGTAGCGTGCATCCTTTTCCATCTCTCTTAATCAAATCCCACTTGTTCACTTCATTGGAGTGTGGAGAGCAAGAGTTGGATATTCAGCCATCTGGCGGTTGGAACACACCGCCGCACACTCCCCAGTCCCCCGGCTGTATATTGGGATTGCAGCAGGTCTCAGCATCCGCCGTGATCGGTAACTTCTGACCTGTAACAGACACAGCATAGATAACTCCAAATACAGGCACACTTTCAATGACGGCTGTAACGACTGATAAATACACTTAATGGCTGGGAGGGGAGAGTGGGGGGAGGGGGTTAGCTTTCCATGTCTTCCATCATCACCTGCTTCTGTAATCACACATTTATTCTTATCTAACTTATCTCTATTTTCTATCTTCCTCCTCCTCATCTTCTCACTTTTTTATCCTCTCTTGATTCTCACCCTCATCGTCATCACCTTCCTCATGGTCTTTGTTGCAGTTATTACTATTACAGACTTGTAGTTGCATGCGGGGTGTATCAGGGTCAGGTCCTAGGATTGTGCAGAGGAGTAATACATGGAGGACAAGCTTGGGGAAGCTTTATATTTATTCAGCCTCTTAGTACCTGTCTGTCTATGCATTTCTCATCTCTGTTCGCTAACATCTATGTCGGGGATAGGGAAACCCCGGCCCCCCAGCTCTTAAACAACTACAATTGTACCTTTAGGGTACGTTCACACATAACGAGTCCGCAGCAGATTTCACAATGCACATTTTGCATAGTTGTTCCTATTAGAATGTATAGCCCTACATTCTCTCCGTGCATTTTAGAAGGAGGCAGCGGCAAGGAGGAAATAATAAAGATGCCATGCTTGCCCGTTGCTGTTCCTCGGGTGCCCTCTCACCTGCTTCTCAGGGGTCCCGGTCAGCTAATCACTCACTGCGGCAGGACAGCACACTCATTGGAGTTGTGACTGGGAGAAGCAGGCGGGAGGGCGCCCGAGGAACGAGACTGGGTAAGCATAGCATCCTTATTATTTTCACCTTCTCGGCATACAATCATCTTACCACTACATTCTCGTAGCAGAATTAGAATCCACTGAGAGAATGCAGGGCTATAGATTCTACAGGAAACAGGTATTGAAGTGGATTTGCGTGAAATCTGTTGCAGACAGGTTAGGTGTCCAACAGATGAAGGGCCAAAGACTCCCCATCCATGACCTATATACTAGTCTGGTGCTCGCATTCTCTATCAGAAAGGCAAGAAGGCATCTCATTATACATGAAAGACCTCAAAAAGCTATAAGATCAAGGACACGCAGTTACCAGGGCTCAGGACTTCCCTCTAGTAGCCAATCTTTTATAATTCTGACTGAGGTACCGGATTTGGTATCATTTTTACATCCTA
This sequence comes from Dendropsophus ebraccatus, assembly GCF_027789765.1. Lineage (NCBI taxonomy): Eukaryota > Metazoa > Chordata > Amphibia > Anura > Hylidae > Dendropsophus > Dendropsophus ebraccatus. The sequence continues at coordinate 5,214,493 of NC_091460.1, read as the reverse complement.
TATGCTCCCCACTGGTACTTCCATCTAATGGGCCTCTATCAACCTTAGGTACATACACAAAAACTGTGGAATTTACTGACATGTCTTTAACCCCTAAAGGACCGGGCCAATTAGCATTTTTGCACTTCCATTTTTTTCCTCCTTGTGCTTAGAAGGCCATAGTAGTTACATTTTTTCACCTAGAAACCCACATGAGCCCTAATTTTTTGCGTCACTAATTGTACTTTGCAAAAACAGGCTGAATATTTTCATAAAGTACACTGCAAAACCAGGAAAAAAATCAATATGTTGTGAAATTGTAAAAAAAACAACTATTTTTTTTTTTAATTTGGGGGGTATTTGCTTTTACGTTGTTTGCCCTGGGGTAAAACTGACTTGTTATATATGTCCGTCAAGTCGTTATGATTACAACGATATATAACATGTATAACTTTTATATTATTTGATGGCTTGTAAAAAATTCAAACCATTGTTAACAAATATATGTTCCTTACAATTGCCCCATTCCCCGGCTTATAGCGCTTTTATCCTTTGGTCTATGGGGCTGTGTCAGGTGTCATTTTTTGCGCCATGATGTGTTCTTTCTATCGGTACCTTGATTGCGCATATACGACTTTTTGATCACTTTTCATTACAATTTTTCTGTATTTTCTGCGGCGATACCAAACATGTTTATTTATTTATTTTTATTTATAACATGGGGAAAGGGGGTGATTCAAACTTTTATTAGGGGAGGGGGCTTTTATTAATAATAACCCTTTTTTAACACATATACTAGAAGCCCCCCTGAGGTTAAGGTTATTCTCCCTGGGGTTGGGGTAATTCCCCCTGGGGGACTTCTAGTATAATCACACTGATCTCTCATTGAGATCTATGCAGTATAGATATACTGCATAGATCAATGAGATAGGCACTGGATTGCTTTCGGCTGCTGCAGGGTAAGGATGCAAGGATCGCCCCTCTGTGAATATGTCGCGGGGGGGGGGGGGGGGGTGATCCACATCACTGGACACCAGGGATGAGGCTGCAGTAAGTTTTCAGATGCAGCTGTCAACTTTGACAGCTGCATCTGAAAACTTGATTAGCGGGCACGGCGATCGGACCGTGCCCGCTAATAGCCGCAGCCCCGGGCTACATGCTGCACCCGGGACCGTGGTGGTTTAGAGCGGGGTTGCCGTGCTGCCCAGCTCTGAACTCCCCGATGCGACCGCAGAGCGTACATATACGCCCACGGTCGTTAAGGGGTTAAATTTCTTCAAAGAAACTTGTTTGATTTTTTTCAGCCGATCTTTTCAGGTGTTTGGGGGGGGGGCGGTATGAATTGAAGCTTGTGTCAGTGATCCTTTTAGATCATAGCAGAGCTCCTTGAATGAGTGATTTATGATCATCTATAAAAGAAAAAGGAGAAACGGTGTGGGAGGAGGAAGGGTCCCGACTACATGAACTTACAATCTATAAGAAATAACTCAAGGTATAGGAGGGGGAGGAGTAGAAATCCTGCCATAAAAGCTTGATATTCCAGGCCTTATTCTTTACTTATGATGTTATCTCATTTCATTCTAGAAACACTCCTTCTGTGCGTGAATAGTGATGACGAAATCCAAATCGGCTTACCCCCTCGTCATCATCAAGACACTTTTAAGAAGAGAGCAAACATTGTGGGAAAGGTTAAGCAGATGAGTGACTTAGCCTGCAGCCCAGATGGGGAGGTCTTCTGCGTCTGCAATGGGGACCTGTACAGAGGTCCACTCACCTCTGATAAAGAACTTGATTGGTTTTCGGTGGCTGAAAGAGTTGGAAAGGCTGACTGGGATTGGAATAAAATTAGACGTTTTTTCTTCCACCCTGATGGAGATTTATATTGCGTCACTAATGATGGAGCATTGTATAAGGGTCCCCCACCAGATAATGAGAATATACCTTGGCTCTATGATCAGGCAACAAGGGTAGGAACAAAGGGTTGGGACTATTTTTCAACATTTTTTTTTGACCCAGCAGGAAACCTGTATGAGGTATCTGGTAACAGATTATACACAGGACCTCTACCTACTGGTAATTACGCTGACTGGAAAAAAACCATGCTTGGAGTACAGGGATGGAGTAGGCTCACTCACTTTTTGGGCGTTACTAAAGATAATAAGCTGTGGGCTGTAGATAGAAACAATGGAAACTTCTACAGAGGAGACGTACCGACACCAGGAAACCTAATGTATATCTACTATGCCGATATCATAGGATGGGGATTTAATTTGTATAGATGTATGTCTTTTACAAAGGACAAAACAATTCGTAGTATTATCAGCTTTGACTTCCTGGCTGATGAGGGGAAAGTGACAGGTGAAAAACCGGAGGTGGTAGAGAAGATCCTCTACGACAACAGAAAAAGCAAGTACGCAACGCTGAGACACGACTACAAGTAAGTACTGGACTATAAGCTGATGTAACACTTAGAAGCCGCTACTCAGTGTTTGTACAGTATATGGTTTAGCATCTGGTTACTGTTACTTGTGGGTCCATGGAGTCCATAAAAGAGCCAGAGATACAGTGGGGAGAATAAGTATATACACAGTGATACACAAGTGTATACAGAAGTCATATACCTACAAAGAATAGAGATTTGTGTAATATTTTCTCACTTCAGCCTTGTGCGGGTCTCTGTCCCCGATGTCCTTAGACAGCTGTGTGGTCTCGGCCATGGTGGAGAGGTTGGAGAGTGATGAGTGGGTGGACAGGTGACTATTATACAGGTAATGAAACAGGTGCAGGTAATCCAGGTAATGAGGGCAGAGGAAGAATGCGTCTACACGGAACGATTATTGTGCAAATTTGCACGATAACGATCGAATTCGAACGATAATCATATGTGTAAACGCAGCGAATGATCAAGCGACGAGCGACGAACATCTGTCATAATCTGTTGGTGTAACAGGGACCTAACAGCTCTGTGAGCGGCAGAATTCCTGCTGGTCGTTCAAGGGTCAAATCCTTATTTCATCCAATAAAATGCAAAATAATTGTTAAACTATCTATGTGATTTTCTAGAATTTCTTTTCTAGATTCTGTCTATCACAGTGGAAGTGTATCTACCATAAAAATGACACATCTCTCTATTCTGCGAAGGTGAAAAAAGGTGCTAAGTTTGCAGTGTATTAACTCCTTATTTTCCTCACTGTAGTCTGAGACTATGAAGCAGCCCTAATATTTAAAGGGGTAGTGCGGCGCTAAACAATTATTCACTAAATAACATACATTACAAAGTTATACAACTTTGTAATGTATGTTATGTTAGTAAATCGCCCCCTTCCCCGTGTATCCCCCCACCCACACCAGACCCGGAAGTGTAGTGCTCTATACATACCTGCATCTTGCCGACCCCCATCCGCCATCTTATGCCAATGATGTCATCTTCGGCCGGCCGAACCGCTCCCACCATCCCTAGTGCCGGACGCCCTCTGCCGCGTCATCAGCTGCTCAGCCGCGATTGGCTGGGCACAGTTAGGCTCAGCCAATTGCGGCTGAGCAGCTGATGACGCGGCAGAGGGCGTCCGGCACTAGGGATGGTCAGAGCAGTTCGGGCGGCCGAAGATGACATCACTGGCACAAGATGGCGGATGGGGGTCGGCAAGATGTATAGAGCACTACACTTCTAGTCTAGTGTGGGTCTAGTGTGGGTGAGGGGAAACACGGGGAAGGGGGCAATTCACTAACATACATTACAAAGTTGTATAACTTTGTAATGTGTGTTATTTAGTGAATAATTGTTTATCGCTGCACTTCCCCTTTAATGTAACCGATATGTCATGTGTGGTGATAGATCCCTTATAAGGTTACGTTCACATCTACAGTATATGCCTGTGCGGTAAAGATCGGGTTGTCATCATATACCACAGCGTGCCCTGCTGGATCCACTCGTCTCAAAGTGCCAAATGTAGCGTAAGGGTACAAACCCACACACCGTATACGCAGCAGATACGCAGCAGATTTGATGGTGAAGATGCAAAGCTGTGTTCAGTTATTTAGATCTAATCTGCGTATCGCAGCAGTAAATACGCTGCATATACGGTGTGTGGGTTTATACCCTTAAACAGACTATGTTCGGCTCATTCTGAATCGTATACAATTTTTCTAGTTTAGTTTAAAAGCCGGGTTGAGCATAGTTTAGCAGTCTGGCAGGAAAATCATATAAACTTGTCAATGTGAACATTTTTAAAAACATTATAAGGGCTTCAAAAGTCGTCTTCTGCGCTGTAAAATTTTAACCCCTGCCTAACCGCAGCAGGATTCACCAACTGCAGGCACTCACCCACTTCTAAATTATAATCAATATATACTATAATTTACAAGTGGGTAAACAACCATGTTCTTGGAGACGCTCGGCTGCCGGGTGAGCTTTGGTTGAATGACAGCGGCTGCAGGGACTTCCTCTGTACTATGCTGCCTGCGTCGGGAGCAATGATAGTGGACACGCATGGCTGCTGGGAATGGGGGACAGGTGACTTAACCGTCTATTTTTTTATTTTTTATTTTTTTAGTTTCCTGCAGGATAAGGGGGTTGTGGAGCAGGCAGTGGTGCTAACAACAATCACCACATACAGTCAATATCCTTGGTATCTAAGGGCAGAACACTAGTTAAAAAGAGAAGAGAAGAGAGGGATGTTTATTTTTTTTATTTTGTCACAGACACTGGGAGTTAATTAGACTACGAGGGACATCGCTAGGGGTTAATTAGGCTACCAAGGACATCACTGGGGGTTAACTCGACTACAAGGGACACCACTATGTGGGTAACTAGACTATCGGGGCATCACTGGGGTTAACTAGACTACAAGGGACAACGCTGGGTGTTAGACTACCAGGGACATCACTGAGGAGTTAACAACAGCTACCAGGGGCATCACTGAGGGGTTAACTAGACTACAACAGACATCGCTGGGGGTTAGTTAGACTACCAAGGACATTACTGAGGGGTTAACAACAGCTACTGGGGATTAGCTGTTAAATAGCTGCCTTCAGGAGACTGGACCTGGATACAGTAAGTACAGCTGTTATATAGCTGCCTTCAGGAGACTGGACCTGTATATAGTAAGTATAGCTGTTATATAGCTGCCTTCAGGAGACTGGACCTGGATACAGTAAGTATAGCGGTTATATGGCTGCCTTCAGGAGACTGGACCTGGATACAGTAAGTATAGCTGTTATATAGCAGCCTTCAGGAGACTGGACCTGGATACAGTAAGTATAGCTGTTATATAGCTGCCTTCAGGAGACTGGACCTGGATACAGTAAGTATAGCTGTTATATAGATGCCTTTAGGAGACTGGACCTGGATACAGTAAGTATAGCTGTTATATAGCAGCCTTCAGGAGACTGGACCTGGATACAGTAAGTATAGCGGTTATATAGCAGCCTTCAGGAGACTGGACCTAGATACAGTAAGTATAGCTGGTATATAGCAGCCTTCAGGAGACTGGACCTGGATACAGTAAGTATAGCGGTTATATAGCAGCCTTCAGGAGACTGGACCTGGATACAGTAAGTATAGCTGTTATATAGCTGCCTTCAGGAGACTGGACCTGGATACAGTAAGTATAGTTGTTACATATCAGCCTTCAGAGTTGATTGTGCCGCACTATGGCACATCTCACCACTCCTTCCTCTTCTTCATTAACAATCAATACTGCCCCACCTCTTGCTCGCTCAGCTGTAAGCCAGAGTCTCTGATTACAGATTAATCCTCTGTAGACCGTTTATGTCTGAAAGAAACACTCAGATTGGATGGCCGCCATTTAATGGCAAATAATGACCATTATTTTAAAACAACGGCTGTTTTAAAATAACGGTAATTATTTGCCTTTAAATAGCAGCCATCTACTCAATTTCAACAGGGCTTTGAGCCAAAGAATGAACTATTGGCAGGTCTCTAGACAGGTGAGTTACCCCTAGAACACAGCTTCAACATATTTGGGTTCAGAGATTCAACTATATCTGAGTGTTTCTTTCAAATATACTGTAAACTACCTAGAGAGGACTGATCTGCAATCAGTGACACTTGCTGACAGCTGAGCTAGCAGGAGGCTGGACAGCATTGATTATTCATGAAGAGATAAGGGAAGGAATGGTGATCTACTGCAAAGACAAATTACCAAAAGACACCATGCTCACTAGGGGACTGCCAGCTACAGCACCCTGACAGCAACTTAGGTAGGGCCCAGGTGCTGACAGATTTCCTTTTAGTGATAGAGGATGTGAATGCCATCTATTAGGGAGTAGGGAAAGCAAATGATATGCTGGGGTGTATAGCTAGAGGTATAACCAGTAGGAAGAGGGAGATTGTGATCCCGCTGTATAGAGCTCTGGTGAGGCCACATCTGGAATACTGTGTCCAGTTCTGGAGACCTCACCTAAAAAAGGACATTGATAAAAAGCAACGTAAGAAAATATTACTTAACTTAAAGAGTAGTAGATACTAGGAACAAACTTCCAGCAGATGTGATAAATCTACAATAACAGAATTTAAACACGCCTGGTATATACATACATCTATCCTAAGATAATAAGAAAGAAAATACTAAAAGGGCCGACTAGATGGACCCAGTGGTCTTTTTTCTGCCAACAATCTTCTATGTTTCTATGTTATTTGACAGATCTTAGTGGAAATTTAAAGTGTACCTGTCACTCCAACATCTCAGTTAACACTATGCAGTTTGCACACTGATGAGCAGACAAAAACAGGAAAGTGCAAAAGCAACCTAGAAGGGCTACCTCCTGTCGGATTGCATTGCACTCATCTCCTGTGGGTGTTTTAGGTTACAAACCCACTTGCCGGATCTGCAGCGAGTCTCCTTGCTGCGTTTTTGCAGGGAGACTCGCTGCAGATCCCGGCCCTATACTTTCAATAGCAGAGAAACTCGCAGCAGGGATGTACATCCCTGCTGCGATTTTGTCTGCAGCCCGCCCCATTAACCCCCCGGCCGCCAGACATTATACATTACCGGGTCCCCGTTCCTGCTTGCTTCGAGGCTCCCGGTGTCTTCACGGCCCGCCCGGCCAATCAGTGCGCTGCGGCGGGGCAGCGCACTGATTGGCCGGGCGGAACGTGCCGAGAGCCGCCGAAGCAAGCAGGAGCCGGGATCAGGTAATGTATATCCTGCCCGCCCCCCTGCAGCCCCGATCGCCCCCAGCCCCCGGCCGCACGATCGCCCCCAGCCCCCGGCCGCATGATCGCCTGCAGCCCCGCAGCCCCCGGCCGCATGATCGCCCGCAGCCCCCAGCCCCGCAGCCCCCAGCGGGCGATCGTGCGGCCGGGGGCTGCGATGCTGGGGGCGATTGTGCGGTCGGGGGCTGCAGGGCTGGGGGCGATCGTGCTGCCGGGGGCTGCGGGGCTGGGGGGCTGCGGGCGATCGTGCGGCCGGGGGCTGCGGGTGATCGTGCGGCTGGGGGCTGGGGGCGATTGTGCGGCCGGGGGCTGGGGGCGATCATGCGGCCGGGGGCTGCGGGGCTGGGGGCGATCGTGCGGTCGGGGGCTGCAGGGCTGGGGGTGATCGTGCGCCCGGGGGCTGGGGGCGATATATTTACCTGATCCCGGCTCCTGCTTGCTTCAGCGGCTCACGGCACGTTCCGCCTGGCCAATCAGTGCGCTGCCCCTATTAGCAGGCGCGCCGATCACTGCTCCCGCTAATTAGGACAGTTAAATGCAGATGTCATACAGGACAGCTGCATTTAAACTTTCTTTGCAGCCCCTTCCCTGGTGCCTAGTGGCAGGCTCTCCAGTATACTGGCCAGGCCGGGGTTCAGCGTCGGAATGATGCTGTCCGGGCTTGTCACTCCATCTATCTGGTCTGCAGCAGACCAGTATAATAGAGCACTGATCTGATGGATCAGTGCTCTATTATATACACAGCATTGATCTCAATGGGACATCAGTGCTGTGTATATAAAAGTCCCCCAGAGGGATCAGTGCTGTGTATATAGAAGTCCCCCAGGGGGCTTCTAATAACTGTATGTGAAAATAAGAAAAAGTGTTTTTATTAATAAAAAATCCCCTCCCTAATAAAAGTCTGAATCATCCCCCTTTTCCCATTTTATAAATAAAAAAAAATAATAAAATAAACATATTTGGTATTGCTGCATGCGTAATCGCCCGAACTGTTAAATCTTCACATTTCTGATCTTGCACGGTAAAAAGCGCAAGCGCAAAAAAACTCCTGGGTCCAAAATTGCGCATTTTTGGTCACATCAAATCTAGAAAAATTGTGATAAAAGCGATCAAAAAGTCGCATATATGCAAGTAAGGTACTGATAAAAAGTACACGTCGCAAAAAATGACACCTCACACAGCCCCATAGACCAAAGAATAAAAGTGCTATAAGGATGGGAATATTTTGTTTTTTTAAAAAGTTTTAATTTTTAAAAGCCGTCAAATACAAATGACAAATACAAAACCACCCCAAATAAGAAATATTGCGTTTTAATTTCAATTTCACCGCACATATAATTTTTTTCTGGTTTCGCAGCACATTTTATGCAAAAATTAAGTCTGCCATTGCAAAGTACAATTAGTGGCACAAAATAAAGGGCTCATGTGGGTCTGTAGGTGAAAAAATACAAGCGCTGTGGCCTTTAAACACGAGAAGAAAAAAAATGAAAAAATGAAAATTGGTCTGGGAGGGAAGGGGTTAATGATTAAATGGAGCATATGAGTCTTTTCCAATTACAGAATGTAAAGACTTTGGGGATCATTAATCAAAATGAACCCCAGACATACACCATAGAAAAAGGGAAGATTAGGCCCTTTTGGCATATGCCAGCTGTATCCCCTGACTGGCGCAAAGGCGATCAGGAGGTGTGGCTTCCTCTGCTAGTCAATTTATCATGATTTATGTCTGCTCACAGGCATAAATAATGGCACAAATCTAAACCAGCTCCCGAGCAGGAGTAGCTTTGTTGCGGAATGCTTGCTCCAGCCACAGGACCGGCCACATTAGTCGTACGCCTCATAGTAAATCTGTCTGAGAAGCTGGGGACAAGGCTTTATTTAAAAATGGCATAGTTGTACACAAATCTTTGTAAATGTCCCCCTTTCTCTATGAAGGAGGTATTCACATCCGAATATTAAAAAGATTCGTTACGAACTTTGCAAAAAGTTCGGTTTGTCACCGAACCGGACTTTGAGCAAGTTCGTAACGGATCTGGTTAAAATAACAATAACAAATAAAATCACAGAATAGACCAGGATACAAGGGATTATTACTCCTATAATCCTATATCCGGTCTTTCTGTGAATATCAAGATGTGTGATCTGAGGTCACCAAGTCCAAGACATTTTTAGCAAGTGATGCAAACATCTCTGGAGTGCATCTGGGAAAGCAGGGAAGCAGTTTTACAGGCAACGGTATTACCGGGGTTAGCGATCCCCGGCAATAATACTGCACGAAGTAATGGTTAATATTTAATTAATAAAACAAATTTTCGTTCTAAAAAAGCTTTTTTTCGTTGTTCAACAGCTTAATTAAAACAAATCAATGGTTTTGCAATTAAATATACTGTTAATAAAAATATTAAATATATAAATAAATGTGTAAAATAAGTAGGCTGGAATAGTGTGAATGTAGTTCTTCTATGGTCAAACAGATAATGTGGAATACAACTGATTATTTAATATATAGCTAAATACCAGAAAAATAAAAACACAATTAAAAACATATAAACAATAAAACAATGTCTAAAATTGCTAAATTCATATATTGCAAACATTTTCCGCAAATAGAACTAGCTTATATATAGGTTTGAGCCAAAGAATGAACTATTGGCAGGTCTCTAGACAGGTGAGTTACCCCTAGAACACAGCTTCAACATATTTGGGTTCAGAGATTCAACTATATCTGAGTGTTTCTTTCAAATATACTGTAAACTACCTAGAGAGGACTGATCTGCAATCAGTGACACTTGCTGACAGCTAAGCTAGCAGGAGGCTGGACAGCATTGATTATTCATGAAGAGATAAGGGAAGGAATGGTGATCTACTGCAAAGACAAATTACCAAAAGACACCATGCTCACTAGGGGACTGCCAGCTACAGCACCCTGACAGCAACTTAGGTAGGGCCCAGGTGCTGACAGATTTCCTTTTAGTGATAGAGGATGTGAATGCCATCTATTAGGGAGTAGGGAAAGCAAATGATATGCTGGGGTGTATAGCTAGAGGTATAACCAGTAGGAAGAGGGAGATTGTGATCCCGCTGTATAGAGCTCTGGTGAGGCCACATCTGGAATACTGTGTCCAGTTCTGGAGACCTCACCTAAAAAGGACATTGATAAAAAGCAACGTAAGAAAATATTACTTAACTTAAAGAGTAGTAGATACTAGGAACAAACTTCCAGCAGATGTGATAAATCTACAATAACAGAATTTAAACACGCCTGGGATAAACATATATCTATCCTAAGTTAATAAGAAAGAAAATACTAAAAGGGCCGACTAGATGGACCCAGTGGTCTTTTTTCTGCCAACAATCTTCTATGTTTCTATGTTATTTGACAGATCTTAGTGGAAATTTAAAGTGTACCTGTCACTCCAACATCTCAGTTAACACTATGCAGTTTGCACACTGATGAGCAGACAAAAACAGGAAAGTGCAAAAGCAACCTAGAAGGGCTACCTCCTGTCGGATTGCATTGCACTCATCTCCTGTGGGTGTTTTAGGTTACAAACCCACTTGCCGGATCTGCAGCAAGTCTCCTTGCTGCGTTTTTGCAGGGAGACTCGCTGCAGATCCCGGCCCTATACTTTCAATAGCAGAGAAACTCGCAGCAGGGATGTACATCCCTGCTGCGATTTTGTCTGCAGCCCGCCCCATTAACCCCCCGGCCGCCAGACATTATACATTACCGGGTCCCCGTTCCTGCTTGCTTCGAGGCTCCCGGTGTCTTCACGGCCCGCCCGGCCAATCAGTGCGCTGCGGCGGGGCAGCGCACTGATTGGCCGGGCGGAACGTGCCGAGAGCCGCCGAAGCAAGCAGGAGCCGGGATCAGGTAATGTATATCCTGCCCGCCCCCCTGCAGCCCCGATCGCCCCCAGCCCCCGGCCGCACGATCGCCCCCAGCCCCCGGCCGCATGATCGCCTGCAGCCCCGCAGCCCCCGGCCGCATGATCGCCCGCAGCCCCCAGCCCCGCAGCCCCCAGCGGGCGATCGTGCGGCCGGGGGCTGCGATGCTGGGGGCGATTGTGCGGTCGGGGGCTGCAGGGCTGGGGGCGATCGTGCTGCCGGGGGCTGCGGGGCTGGGGGGCTGCGGGCGATCGTGCGGCCGGGGGCTGCGGGTGATCGTGCGGCTGGGGGCTGGGGGCGATTGTGCGGCCGGGGGCTGGGGGCGATCATGCGGCCGGGGGCTGCGGGGCTGGGGGCGATCGTGCGGTCGGGGGCTGCAGGGCTGGGGGTGATCGTGCGCCCGGGGGCTGGGGGCGATATATTTACCTGATCCCGGCTCCTGCTTGCTTCAGCGGCTCACGGCACGTTCCGCCTGGCCAATCAGTGCGCTGCCCCTATTAGCAGGCGCGCCGATCACTGCTCCCGCTAATTAGGACAGTTAAATGCAGATGTCATACAGGACAGCTGCATTTAAACTTTCTTTGCAGCCCCTTCCCTGGTGCCTAGTGGCAGGCTCTCCAGTATACTGGCCAGGCCGGGGTTCAGCGTCGGAATGATGCTGTCCGGGCTTGTCACTCCATCTATCTGGTCTGCAGCAGACCAGTATAATAGAGCACTGATCTGATGGATCAGTGCTCTATTATATACACAGCATTGATCTCAATGGGACATCAGTGCTGTGTATATAAAAGTCCCCCAGAGGGATCAGTGCTGTGTATATAGAAGTCCCCCAGGGGGCTTCTAATAACTGTATGTGAAAATAAGAAAAAGTGTTTTTATTAATAAAAAATCCCCTCCCTAATAAAAGTCTGAATCATCCCCCTTTTCCCATTTTATAAATAAAAAAAAATAATAAAATAAACATATTTGGTATTGCTGCATGCGTAATCGCCCGAACTGTTAAATCTTCACATTTCTGATCTTGCACGGTAAAAAGCGCAAGCGCAAAAAAACTCCTGGGTCCAAAATTGCGCATTTTTGGTCACATCAAATCTAGAAAAATTGTGATAAAAGCGATCAAAAAGTCGCATATATGCAAGTAAGGTACTGATAAAAAGTACACAACGCAAAAAATGACACCTCACACAGCCCCATAGACCAAAGAATAAAAGTGCTATAAGGATGGGAATATTTTGTTTTTTTAAAAAGTTTTAATTTTTAAAAGCCGTCAAATACAAATGACAAATACAAAACCACCCCAAATAAGAAATATTGCGTTTTAATTTCAATTTCACCGCACATATAATTTTTTTCTGGTTTCGCAGCACATTTTATGCAAAAATTAAGTCTGCCATTGCAAAGTACAATTAGTGGCACAAAATAAAGGGCTCATGTGGGTCTGTAGGTGAAAAAATACAAGCGCTGTGGCCTTTAAACACGAGAAGAAAAAAAATGAAAAAATGAAAATTGGTCTGGGAGGGAAGGGGTTAATGATTAAATGGAGCATATGAGTCTTTTCCAATTACAGAATGTAAAGACTTTGGGGATCATTAATCAAAATGAACCCCAGACATACACCATAGAAAAAGGGAAGATTAGGCCCTTTTGGCATATGCCAGCTGTATCCCCTGACTGGCGCAAAGGCGATCAGGAGGTGTGGCTTCCTCTGCTAGTCAATTTATCATGATTTATGTCTGCTCACAGGCATAAATAATGGCACAAATCTAAACCAGCTCCCGAGCAGGAGTAGCTTTGTTGCGGAATGCTTGCTCCAGCCACAGGACCGGCCACATTAGTCGTACGCCTCATAGTAAATCTGTCTGAGAAGCTGGGGACAAGGCTTTATTTAAAAATGGCATAGTTGTACACAAATCTTTGTAAATGTCCCCCTTTCTCTATGAAGGAGGTATTCACATCCGAATATTAAAAAGATTCGTTACGAACTTTGCAAAAAGTTCGGTTTGTCACCGAACCGGACTTTGAGCAAGTTCGTAACGGATCTGGTTAAAATAACAATAACAAATAAAATCACAGAATAGACCAGGATACAAGGGATTATTACTCCTATAATCCTATATCCGGTCTTTCTGTGAATATCAAGATGTGTGATCTGAGGTCACCAAGTCCAAGACATTTTTAGCAAGTGATGCAAACATCTCTGGAGTGCATCTGGGAAAGCAGGGAAGCAGTTTTACAGGCAACGGTATTACCGGGGTTAGCGATCCCCGGCAATAATACTGCACGAAGTAATGGTTAATATTTAATTAATAAAACAAATTTTCGTTCTAAAAAAGCTTTTTTTCGTTGTTCAACAGCTTAATTAAAACAAATCAATGGTTTTGCAATTAAATATACTGTTAATAAAAATATTAAATATATAAATAAATGTGTAAAATAAGTAGGCTGGAATAGTGTGAATGTAGTTCTTCTATGGTCAAACAGATAATGTGGAATACAACTGATTATTTAATATATAGCTAAATACCAGAAAAATAAAAACACAATTAAAAACATATAAACAATAAAACAATGTCTAAAATTGCTAAATTCATATATTGCAAACATTTTCCGCAAATAGAACTAGCTTATATATAGGTTCATATAGGCCCTTTGCACAGCCGATAAAATAGGATGTATGGTCATCCCAAGTTCATTTAGCTGATATTTTTCTGATATTTGGTAGATATTGTATATCTAGTTCATTAACCCACGTTTGTATCGTTTTTGTAAATATCGTAGACTTTGTACTAGTTATATCTGATAGTTATTTCATGATTATTTACAATTGAATGAATTATAGACAATATAATCATGAATTTACAGTTATAAATATCCAGTCATGATGAAATATGGTTTAACGATCACAGACGCATAGCCATGAGTGTATATTTATGATAACACAAAGACTTACAAGGAAACGATAACATAAGAAAATTGACTATGTAAAAACAGACTAATCTACATGGAACAATGTAATGGGAAAACATGGAAGAGACACCCAGGGAGATCCTGAGCGACTACAGCATGAGCAGAATACTTTCACGAGCTCCTCACTCGGACAGTGTCCTTCTACTAGATGCTAAAAGCTGCCAGAGACCGAGTGAGAGGTGGATTATCCCACCACCGTCTATATATCATTTGTATCCGCAGAAACAGATACTATCCCCAACTACCAAAGTGCTGCCCCACTAGACTGAAATATGCTGTATTGGAACATCTAACATGACTGAAATATTGCACATATAACCACCAAATGGAGTCACACTAAACAATTGATGAAATAACTATCAGACATAACTAGTATAAACTACTACAAAGTCTACGATATTTACAAAAACAATACAATGTCTGGTATCAAACGTGGGTAAATAAACTAGATATACAATATCTACCAAATACGAGCAAAATATCAGCTAGATGAACTTGGGATAACCATACATCCTATTTTATCGGCTATCTTTGCAAAGGGCCCGGCACAGCCAGCCCAATTTGGCTCTATATATATGCAAGTTCCATCTGCTACAAATGGTTGCATTATATGAACCTATATATAAGCTAGTTCTATCTGCAGAAAATGTTTGCAATATATGAATTTAGCCATTTTAGACATTATTTTATTGTTTATATGTTTTTAATTATGTTTTTATTTTTCTGGTATTTAGCTATACACTCATCGGCCACTTTATTAGGTACACCTGTCCAACTGCATGTTACCACTTAATTTCTAATCAGCCAATCACATGGCGGCAACTCAGTGCATTTAGGCATGTAGACATGGTCAAGACAATCTCCTGCAGTTCAAACCGAGCATCAGTATGGGGAAGAAAGGTGATTTGAGGCCTTTGAACGTGGCATGGTTGTTGGTGCCAGAAGGGCTGGTCTGAGTATTTCAGAAACTGCTGATCTACTGGGATTTTCACGCACAACCATCTCTAGGGTTTACAGAGAATGGTCCGAAAAAGAAAAAACATCCAGTGAGCGGCAGTTCTGTGGGCGGAAATGCCTTGTTGATGCCAGAGGTCAGAGGAGAATGGGCAGACTGGTTCCAGCTGATAGAAAGGCAACAGTGACTCAAATAGCCAACCGTTACAACCAAGGTAGGCCGAAGAGCATCTCTGAACGCACAGTACGTCCAACTTTGAGGCAGATGGGCTACAGCAGCAGAAGACCACACCGGGTGCCACTCCGCTCAGCTAAGAACAGGAAACTGAGGCTACAATTTGCACAAGCTCATCGAAATTGGACAGTAGAAGATTGGAAAAACGTTGCCTGGTCTGATGAGTCTCGATTTCTGCTGCGAGATTCAGATGGTAGGGTCAGAATTTGGCGTCAACAACATGAAAGCATGGATCCATCCTGCCTTGTATCAAAGGTTCAGGCTGGTGGTGGTGGTGTCATGGTGTGGGGAATATTTTCTTGGCACTCTTTGGGCCCCTTGGTACCAATTGAGCATCATTGCAACGCCACAGCCTACCTGAGTATTGTTGCTGACCATGTCCATCCCTTTATGACCACAATGGACCCAACATCTGATGGCTACTTTCAGCAGGATAATGCGCCATGTCATAAAGCTAGAATCATCTCAGACTGGTTTCTTGAACATGACAATGAGGTCACTGTACTCCAATGGCCTCCACAGTCACCAGATCTCAATCCAATAGAGCATCTTTGGGATGTGGTGGAACGGGAGATTGGCATCATGGATGTGCAGCCGACAAATCTGCGGCAACTGTGTGATGTCATCATGTCAATATGGACCAAAATCTCTGAGGAAGCTTCCAGCACCTTGTTGTATCTATGCCACCAAGAATTGAGGCAGTTCTGAAGACAAAAGGGGGTCCAACCCGTTACTAGCATGGTGTGCCTAATAAAGTGGCCAGTGAGTGTATATTAAATAATGAATTGTATTCCCCATTATCTGTCTGACTATAGCAGAACTACATTCACACTATTCCACCAACTTCTAGAGAGCCTACTTATTTTACACATTTATTTATATATTTAATTTTTTTATTAACAGTATATTTAATTGCAAAAGCATTGATACGTTTTGAACAACGCTGTTGAACAACGAAAATAACTTTTTTAGAACGAAAATTTGTTTAATTAATTAAACTTACTTGGTGCCGTATTATTGCCGGAAATTTCTTTTACACTATTTTTGCACTTTGATTTTTTCCACTTTTTTCATTGTAATAGCAACTGCAACTAAACTAAACTATACCCTGTCAGACTCCCACTATTGTAGCTGCAATTATTCAGCCGTTATAGCAAGGTTCGTTTTATGTTCGGTTCGTATAAATCCGAACTTCGCGAAAGTTTGCTTATCCCTAGTATATGCAATGTGATCCTTCCACATGTACAATAAGTGATCTATCATATGGCTGGCAAGGTCCTGCACAGTGATATAATAGATAATAAAGTGCTAAGTGCACAATTAAAGTGTCACAGCACAAGAATCAATGAAATGAGTAAATGGTGTATAAAAATGAACCTACATAGTAGCATGAACGTAGCCTCACCAAACAAATAATGAAAGAGTATTTGGGTTTGAAATACATTGCCAGGTGTAAGAGGAAGAGCCATCCTGGCACAACCTTACCCCAATACGTTCCATCAGTCCATGACTGACTTGATCAGGACACCTGACGGAACGCGGGGGTAGGGTTTTGTCAGGACGGCTCTTCCTTACACCTGGCAATGTAATCCCAAACACTTTCATTATTTGTCTGGTGAGGCCACGTTCATGCTACTATGTACAGTAGGTTCATTTTTATACACTGTTCACTCATTTCATTCATATTTCTTGTGCTGTGACACTTTATTTGTGCACTTAGCACTTTATTATCCATTATATCGCTGTGTATGACCTCGCCAGCCATATGACAGATCACTCATTGTACATGTGGAAGGATCACATTGCATATACACACGTCTTTGGTTTTGAGGTGGGGATGGACCTTTATCCCCTTTGTTCTTTCTGTATACAGTATGCTTTTAGTCTGCATTCCTAAATAAAGATCATTGCTTTTTAATATTCGGATGTGCATACTGTGTATCTGTTTCAGGCTTTTTCTGGTATTGTGGTTGACAGAGTGAGAATCTATGACAAAACAATGTATGAGGGATTGTGACCCGGAGTGAAAGTGAATGCCAGTAGTTATATTCTTACTAATGGGATTGTGTGAAATCTCCCACCATGAATCAGACCGTATAAAATTGTTTTTTTGTTTTTTCAGGATCAAGAAAACTGTAAAGAATGTCAGCAGTTTTTCCCATGAACATGGATTTACATTTGAATTCGGAGTTGAGACTACTTTTGAGACAGGAATTCCTTTTCTTGTTGAAGAACAACTGACTGTCTCAATGAACATGAGCACCACCCACAATTGGAACTTTGAAACGGTTAATGAAACTGAGGTAAGTCACTGAGGTTACACTATAAAATACCTGGCTGGTCTTTGGGTAATTTATAATGGGGTAAACATGGATGTAAATGGCGTCTCATTCTTGGAGGTTCTTTATTATGCTACAAAGTTACCCAACTGGTTTTCCATCTGTAATTCGCACATGGAGGTCCGGACTGCAGGACACCTAGAGTGGTCCTGTAATGCTGGAGGGAGCGAGGACATATTACATGCAGTATAGACTGTAGTAGGGTGGACGGCTGTAGTCAGGTAGAAACTGGAGATATCGAGCTGAAGATGACATTGTAAGGTCATACAACTAGAGGAGAGCAAAACTACAGTATGAATCCAATCCACTTTGAAAATTGTAGTTCTGCATTCTAGGTGCCCCGATTCCCCGAGCTCTGGGATGACTTCTTTTGGTAGTCTGAGCTCTTGTAAAGTAGAACAACTGTTATCCAACAAAAAAAACTGCATATAGTTGCTTGAGACTTGGATTTGCTGCTACACACTGAAGGTTCTGTCATATAACTAACATTACCCAACAATGTGTCAAATACATATTTAAGAATAGAGCTGCGGAATAAAAGCTAAATGAGAAGCCGACCTCAATTACGAAAAAAAGGAACAGGAAACCTTTCTATTTCCAAGCTTGTCATAATCTTTGGTGATTTAAAAAGAGAGTCGGTCTCCTACCTCTGGCTTTTAGTAGACGTTTCAATGTGACTTGTCTTTAGAACCGTTCTCCTTGTTACTCTCAGTTGTCATCAAAATAATTTCCCCAAAAAAAGAATTCTTCAATTTCTTACTGTTTCTGATGACATTTACAAAAATACCAGATTTCTGGACAGTTCGGACTTTTGTTCTCTCTACTGACATAATAACACATGGTCACTAAGTTTCTTGTTGTCTTTCTCTTCTACAGTCCTCCTTTGAAACGGGCACAACTGTAGAGCTGGAGCCTGGTAATGCCGTTTGGGTGGTGTCCACAGTGAAACAAGCTCAAATGAATGTCCCCTACAAGGCGTTAGTCCGCACCATGTTTGGTTCTGAGGTTGAAATACGTGGAAAGTGGACAGGGGTCTCACATTTCCGCATATATTGTGAACAGAAAAAATTCGATAAGTAGACGATTACATGTCCCAGGATTTACCATTCCCAAATCAAAATGATTCATTTAGATAAAAAAAGATAAAAGGATAATTCTCATGATTACGCTTTGTCCAGATTGATGGAAACATCCATAAAATTAATTACTAAACAATCTACAAAATTCTGCTGCCGCCATGGAGGAGGAGGAGGCTAAAGAGACATGAATAAGAGAGTAGGATGGAGTAAAGGAGACATAGGTAAAGGATTGCTTCCTTCGGGGAGTCAGAGCAAGCGCTCAATCCAGCAATCATTCTTAGGAGGCTTGGAAAGCTGTAATATCACTATAGGGCTCAGACTAGAACCACTCAATCCAGTAGATGTCCACATAGAAGATAGGTTAGGCAGACCCCACACACTCTGATGTTCTCTCTAATACACGCTTAGATTTTTCTCCAATATTGAGTCTGATGCTTGAAGGACAAAGTGGAAGAATTCTCTATTATGACCGGATCACAGGGAAGAGACAGAGGACAGCCATCCAATCTCATAAATCTCGGGTACATAAACAGGAAAATAATAACTAACACTGATCCCATTGTATCGGACCTTTTGATAACAGATAATCTGGGATCTAAAGTTCTATAGAACCAGGTGGACGGATATCAGACAATAAAGGGTGTAGATAGCACTTCAGTAGAAAACAAATCTGTGGCTACAAAATGCAAAGATCTCCCAAGACATCTGTAGATTCCACAATAAATAGATTAGTCTTCTGCTGTAACCTCATCCATGTATCTCCCCGGATGGGATTCCTGCCCAGAACAGCTGAGATGCATTTGCTGCTTTGCTCTACTAATCAATTTACAATAAACTTTAGCTTCCATGCCCATTACGTCTTTGCTTTATATGTTATACATACGTAGATATATAGGTAGTAAGGCTGAAGAAAGAGTCCACAAGTTCAACCTACAGAAAACCTACTGTGTTGATCCAGAGGAAGGCAAAAACCATCATAAAGCTGAGATGCATTTGCTGCTTTGCTCTACTAATGAATTTCCAATAAACTTTAGATTTCATTGCACATTACGTCCTCGTGTTATATAAGATACTGTATGTGGCGGCTTTTGGTTATAACTTCTATGTGTATGGTGTATGATGGATGATCGCTGGTTATCCCAGTTACCTTACAGCTCTGGGGCCCCAGATTAGGGGAACATTTCTGTTCTGACTTGTATAAGCAATGTGGACTGGGGTAGTCTTTCTAGG
Source organism: Dendropsophus ebraccatus (assembly GCF_027789765.1). Lineage (NCBI taxonomy): Eukaryota > Metazoa > Chordata > Amphibia > Anura > Hylidae > Dendropsophus > Dendropsophus ebraccatus. The sequence goes on along the minus strand of NC_091460.1, from coordinate 5,194,645 downwards.
TCAACACCTTTAAAGGGAAACTCTGAGCAGGTTAGACAAATCTCTATTGCAACAGAAGTCTGTTACCTTCATCTTCTGCACCATTTCCATGCAGTATGTAGTTTAATCTGGTGCCTATAAAGGTCGTTTGAAGCACCAGTGGTGGGGATACCGCCCCCAGAGCACCAATGCACCCCAATCTGGCCCGCCCCTTCTAATGATTATCAGTGGAGAAGCAGGCTGCGGAGGAACCAGATCGATGCTCTGGGGGTGGTAGCCCTGCCCAAGTGCTTGAAATGGCCTTACTACACCAAAATAAACTACAAACGACACGGGAACAGCATAGAGGATAAATGTAAGAGTATTTTCTTCATCCTCCGTGACCTGTATGCAATACGGAGCTTTCAGCAGGTTAGATTTGTCTAATCTAAGCTAAATGGTTTGAGTGATGCCGCTGCGTTAGCCCACTCTAGTGCGGGGGCCAGTGGGGGATTCCCTTGTGGGTCAATATGAGCTTGGAGGTAGGGGGTCAGCAGAGTCATCTTGTTATCATTAGAGGGTGGGGTCAGCAGAGTCATCTCATCATTAGAGGGTGGGGTCAGCAGAGTCATCTCGTTATCATTAGGGAGGGGTCAGCAGAGTCATCTTGTTATCATTAGAGGTAGGGGGTCAGCAGAGTCATCTCATTATCATTAGAGGGAGGGGTCAGCAGAGTCATCACAATATCATTAGGGAGGGGCCAGCAGAGTCATCTTGTTATCATTAGAGGGAGTGGTCAGCAGAGTCATCTCATCATTAGAGGGAGGGGTCAGCAGAGTCATCTCATTATCATTAGAGGGAGAAGTCAGCAGAGTCATCTCATTATCATTAGAGGGAGAAGTCAGCAGAGTCATCTCATTATCATTAGAGGGCGGGGTCAGCAGAGTCATCTCATTATCATTAAGAGTGAGAAGTCAGCAGAGTCATCTCATTATCATTAGAGGGCGGGGTCAGCAGAGTCTTCTAATTATCATTAGAGGGAGTGGTCAGCAGAGTCATTTCATTATCATTAGGGAGGGGCCAGCAGAGTCATCTCGTTATCATTAAAGTGTGAAGTCAGCAGAGTCATCTCATTATCATTAGAGGGCGAGGTCAGCAGAGTCATCTCATTATCATTAAAGTGTGAAGTCAGCAGAGTTATCTTATTATCATTAGAGGGAGTGGTCAGCAGAGTCATCTCATTATCATTAGAGGGAGTGGTCAGCAGAGTCATCTCATTATCATTAGGGAGGGGCCAGCAGAGTCATCTCATTATCATTAGAGGGAGGGGTCAGCAGAGTCATCTCATTATCATTAGAGGGAGAAGTCAGCAGAGTCATCTCATTATCATTAGAGGGCGGGGTCAGCAGAGTCATCTCATTATCATTAGGGAGGGGTCAGCAGAGTCATCACATTATCATTAGGGAGGGGCCAGCAGAGTCATCTCATTATCATTAGAGGGAGGGGTCAGTAGAGTCATCTCATTATCATTAGAGGAGGGGGCAGCAGTGATCTCATTATCATTAGAGGGCGGGGCCAGCAGTCATCTCATCATTAGGGAGGGGGCAGCAGAGTCATCTCATCATTAGAGGGCGGGGTCAGCAGAGTCTTCTAATTATCATTAGAGGGAGGGGTCAGCAGAGTGATCTCATTATCATTAGAGGGAGGGGTCAGCAGAGTCATCTCATTATCATTAGAGGAAGGGTCAGCAGTCATCTCATTATCATTAGAGGGCGGAGCCAGCAGAGTCATCTCATCATTAGGGAGGGGGCAGCAGAGTCATCTCATTATCATTAGAGGGAGGGGTCAGCAGAGTCATCTCATTATCATTAGAGGGAGAGGTCAGCAGAGTCATCTCATTATCATTAGGGAGTGGGGTCAGCAGAGTCATCTAATTATCATTAGAGGGTGGGGTCAGCAGAGTCATCTTATCATTAGGGAGTGGGGTCAGCAGAGGCATAAGGGAATTCCCCACTGGTTCCTGAGCTAGAGTGGGTCCATGCAGTGGTGTCGCTCAAAGCATTTGGCATGGCTCTACATCTTTAAGCTCTTCTTGCAGTATATATCTTCAGGGTTATAGCCTGTTCAGAAATTATTGTAAAAACAAGAAATGGAGAGGGGTCTGCCTATATAAAAAAAATCCTGCCCATTGTGAGAATAAATTTGATGATAATGTGGTAGAAATAAGGGGAGGGGCAAAGAATAATAAAATTCTTATAGGAGTGAGTTATAAATCTAAACTATAGTGGAAGAAGCCGAAAATTTCCTTATAAGATAAATAGATGCGGCAGCGAAGCAGGGGGAAGTCATTATTATGGGGGACTTTAACTACCCAAATATATACTGGAAAGAAGAAACCTGCAGCTCCAGCGAAGGAAGCGGATACTGGAAATAGTAAAAGATAATGACTTTTCCCAACTAGTACAGGAACCAACAAGAGGGGGGGCACTCCTGGACCTAATCTTAACCAATAGGCCAGACAGAATATCAAAAATAGAGGGTGGGGGGGTCACCTAGGTAATAGTGACCATAACATTGTAAGTTTTCATTGATCATTCAATAAAATGATTAGTAGGGGGGCAACAAGTACACAAGAGAAATGGGACATATTTAAGAGCATCCTGGATAGATCTTGTGAATGAAACATACTATATAGAAATAAATGCATTAGAAATAGGAAAAAACCAATGTGGTTAACTACAGCTGTTTGGGGGGCAATAAAGGATGATAAAAAAAGCGTTCAGACTTCTATAAGAAGTAGGTAGTGGGGAAGCATTGAACAACTAGATCTGCATTTCCAGAGAAATACATAGTGCTTGAAAAGAGGACCCCTTTAATAGTGACTTCCCTTTAAGAGAAACTTTAACCCTTGATACCCTCCCTTTAAGAGCGACTTTGGTACAGTCCCTTTGAAGACCAGCTTAAGCACTGACCCTTTAAGAGAGGCTTGGGTACCGTCCCTTTATGAGCGACTTGGGTACCGTCCCTTTAAGAGCGGCTTGGGTACTGTCCCTTTATGAGCGACTTGGGTACCGTTCCTTTAAGAGTGACTTATTTAATACCCCTTTAAGAGCAACTTGGGTACCGTCCCTTTAAGAGCGACTTGGGTATCATCCATTTAACAGCTACTTCGGTACTTATAATGGTAAAGACCATTGCTCGGTTACCATGACAATCTTACTCATGTCAGGGAGACAAAATCGTTAAGGACCTTCCATATATTACATCTTCTATTGGCCAATAGTGGACATGTGACTGTGGATGGTGTGATACATTACCTGACAAGACCTTAGAGTTCCTATTGGCTGCTATATTTCAGCTATTTGCATATGTGCTGTGATTGGCTGTTAGCGGTTAGTTTGGCCATTATTTCCAATGGAACATTATTTTCTATGGGAAATTGGGGGTCTTTAAACGTAAATTTCTTAAAAATGACGAATCCGATCGAAACCAAAAATAGATAGCACACCACACACCGCCGAGGGCTTCGAAACGCAGTTTTAACGGAGTCTGTGCGCAAAGCGGTTCGGGCTTTATTAATCGCAGAAAAATGGCTGGAAGAAGAAGAATACGGATTACAATATAATACTAGATTTGCATTTCCAGGAAAATACATAGTGCTTGAAAAGAGCGCCCCTTTACCAGTGACCTCCAGAGTGCCCCTTTACCAGTGACTTCCAGGGCGCCCCTTTACCAGTGACTTCCAGAGCGCCCCTTTACCAGTGACCTTTAGAGCGCCCCTTTACCAGTGACCTCCAGAGTGCCCCTTTACCAGTGACTCCCAGAGCGCCCGTTTACCAGTGACTTCCAGAGGGCCCCTTTACCAGTGACCTCCAGAGTGCCCCTTTACCAGTGACTTCCAGAGTGCCCCTTTACCAGTGACTTCCAGGGCGCCCCTTTACCAGTGACTTCCAGAGCGCCCCTTTACCAGTGACTTCCAGGGCGCCCCTTTACCAGTGACCTCCAGAGCGCCCCTTTACCAGTGACTTCCAGAGCGCCCCTTTACCAGTGACTTCCAGGGCGCCCCTTTACCAGTGACCTTTAGAGCGCCCCTTTACCAGTGACCTCCAGAGCGCCCCTTTACCAGTGACTTCCAGAGCGCCCCTTTACCAGTGACTTCCCTTTAAGAGAAACTTGGATCCCATTCCTTTAAGAGCGACATGGCTCCCGTCCCTATAAGAGTGACTTGGGTCCCGTCCCTTTAAAAGCTACATGGATCCCTTTAAGAGCTACATGGATCCCTTTAAGAGCGACTTGGATCCCTTTAAGAGCGACCTGGGTCCCTTAAAGGGACCCAGGTCGCTCTTAAAGGGACACAGGTCGCTCTTTAAAGCGAATCATTTCGCTCATAAAGGGACCCAAGTCGCTCTTAAAGGGACCCAGGTCGCTCTTAAAGGCACCCATTTTGCTCTTAAAGGGACATATTTCGCTCTTAAAGGGACCAAGGTCGCTCTTAAAGGGACCGATTTATCTCTTAAAGGGACATATTTCGCTCTTAAAGGGACCCATTTTGCTCTTAAAGGGACACATTTCGCTCTTAAAGGGACATATTTCGCTCTTAAACGGACCAAGGTCGCTCTTAAAGGGACCGATTTTGCTCTTAAAGGGACATATTTCGCTCTTAAAGGGACCAAGGTCGCTCTTAAAGGGACCCATTTTGCTCTTAAAGGGACCCAGGTTGCTCTTAAAGGGACATATTTCGCTCTTAAAGGGACCCATTTTGCTCTTAAAGGGACATATTTCGCTCTTAAAGGGACCCAGGTCGCTCTTAAAGGGACCCAGGTTGCTCTTAAAGGGACCGATTTTGCTCTTAAAGGGACCCATTTTGCTCTTAAAGGGACCCAGGTCGCTCTTAAAGGGACACAGGTCGCTCTTAAAGGGACCCATTTTGCTCTTAAAGGGACATATTTCGCTCTTAAAGGGACCAAGGTCGCTCTTAAAGGGACCGATTTATCTCTTAAAGGGACATATTTCGCTCTTAAAGGGACCCATTTTGCTCTTAAAGGGACACATTTCGCTCTTAAAGGGACATATTTCGCTCTTAAACGGACCAAGGTCGCTCTTAAAGGGACCGATTTTGCTCTTAAAGGGACATATTTCGCTCTTAAAGGGACCAAGGTCGCTCTTAAAGGGACCCATTTTGCTCTTAAAGGGACATATTTCGCTCTTAAAGGGACCCATTTTGCTCTTAAAGGGACATATTTCGCTCTTAAAGGGACCCAGGTCGCTCTTAAAGGGACCCAGGTTGCTCTTAAAGGGACCGATTTTGCTCTTAAAGGGTGCCATTTTGCTCTTAAAGGGACCCAGGTCGCTCTTAAAGGGACCCAGGTCGCTCTTAAAGGGACCCATTTTGCTCTTAAAGGGACACAGGTCGCTCTTAAAGGGACCCAAGTTGCTCTTAAAGGGACCCATTTTGCCCTTAAAGGGACATATTTCGCTCTTAAAGGGACATATTTCGCTCTTAAAGGGACCGATTTATCTCTTAAAGGGACATTTTTCGCTCTTAAAGGGACCCATTTTGCCCTTAAAGGGACACATTTAGCTCTTAAAGGGACATATTTCGCTCTTAAAGGGACCAAGGTCGCTCTTAAAGGGATCGATTTTGCTCTTAAAGGGACATATTTCGCTCTTAAAGGGACCCAGGTCGCTCTTAAAGGGACACAGGTCGCTCTTAAAGGGACCCAGGTTGCTCTTAAAGGGACCCATTTTGCCCTTAACCCCTTGCCGCAAAATGACGTTTGGTAGTTCCTGCAACATGACGTTTCCCAAACGTCATGTCTTCCCTGCCTCCCCCCGCTGTCCCTAGGTGAGATCGGGCAGCGGGAGGAGGCTATGTCACATAGCCTCCTCCCGCTGCCTCTGCCCGGAGGGGGAATCCACGAATCCACGGTGGGGGGAGATGAAATAAGTATTAATCAGACCTCAGATCAGTCCCCTAGTGGCCGATCTCTAACCCCCCCCTCCCCGGGCGGCCATCAGATCCAAGATGGCCGCCCCCATCGCTGCGAACAAACGATGTTTGTTCGCAGTGATGGAAATAAAAAAATGAATGAAAGCCCCATGCTCTCCGCCACCGGAGGTAGCGGAGAGCATGGGGCAGTGATCGGGGACCCCCCTGTGGGGTCCCGGAACAGGCGATCGGCGGTATATACTATATACCGCTGATCGCCTGTTCCCAGTGCTGCCCGGCACTTTTTATCCCCTGTCACCATAAACCATTGGTGACAGTGGATAAAAAGTGTCACCGTGCCCCCCCCAAGTCGCCCCCCACTCCCCCAGTCACCCCCGTCCCCTAGTCACCCCCCCTTCCCCACATACGTTACCTGATCCTGGAGCTCCGTCCTCCTCGACGTCCTGACTGCTTCTGATGTGCGCATGCGTGTCAGAAGCAGTTATTTCTGAAAATTTAAAGTGACAGAGACCAATTTGGTCTCTGTCACTAAACTATGATTACTGAGATAGAAAATATTACAGTAATCATAGTAATACAGTGAAAATGAAAGTGTAAAAAGCACAAGTGAAAAAGTGTAAATGTGAAAAAGTGAAAAACATACAAACAAAATAAAACACACTTTTTATTATAGTAATAATTGCGGCTTACTCCCAGATTACCCGTAACCACCGCAGGTGGCCCGTATCCGCCCCAGTTTGCCCGTAACCGCCGCAGGTTGCCCGTAAACACGCCAGATTATATGTAACCACCGCACGTTGCCCATAACCACCACATCTTGACCGTAACCACCCCAAATTGCCAGTGACCCCCTCCTAATTGCCCGTAACTACCGCACGCTGCCTCTGACCACCGCACATTGCCTCTGACCACCGCACATTGCCTCTGACCACCGCACGCTGCCCCTGACCACCGCACGCTGCCTCTGACCACCGCACCTTGCCATTGACCACCGCACGTTGCCATTGACCACCGCACGTTGCCTCTAATCACCGCACGTTGCCTCTAACCACCCCAAATTGCCAGTAACCACCCCACGTTGCCCGTTACCGCCCCATGTTGCCCGTTACCACCCCAGGTTGCCCATAACCACCCCAAGTTCCCCGTGACTACCCCACATTACCTGTTATCTCATTTTTTTATTGTATTTTAGTAACTGCGCTATTCTAATAACTGTTACTAGCTGCGGTTTTGCTCCAGCAAATTGGCGCTCCTTCCCTTCTGAGCCCTGCTGTGTGCCCATACAGTGGTTTATGCCCATATATGGGGTACCGTTGTACTCAGGAGAACCTGCGTTACAGATTTTGGGGTACGTTTTCTCTCCCATTACTCGTGAAATTGAGAAATTTTAAACTAAACCAACATTTTATTGGAAAAATTTGAGTTTTTAATTTTTACTGTCTTATTTTGAATACTTTCCTGTAATACCTGTGGGGTCAAACCGCTCACCGCACCCCAAGATGAATTTTTTGAGGGGTGTACTTTCCTAAATGGGTTGACTTTTGGGGGGGTTCTCTTCTGCGAACACTACAGGGGCACTGCAAACGCACCTGGCGCTCAGAAACTTCTTCAGAAAAATCTGCATTGAAAATGCTAATTGGCACACCCTTCCTTCTAAGCCCCGCTGGGTGCCCATACAGTGGTTCATGCTCACATATGGGGTACCGTTCTACTCAGGAGAACCTGCGTTACAAATTTTGGCATACTTTTTTTCTCACGTACCTTTTGAAAATGAGAAACTTTAATCTAAACATATATAATATTGGAAAATTTTAATTTTCGATTTTTTTACGGCCTAATTGTGAATACTTTCCTCCAACCACTGTAGGGTTAAAATGCTCATTATACCACTAGATTAATTCTTTAAGGTGTCTAGTTTCCAAAATGGGGTCACTTATGGGGGTTTTCAGGATAACAGACTTCTAAATCCATTTAAAAAAAGAACTGGTCCCTAAAAAAATCAGTTTTGGAAATTTCATGAAAATGTGATAATTTGCTGATACATTTCTAGGCCCCGTAACACCCTAAAAAAGTAAAATATGTTTCCCAAATTATGCCAGAATAAAGAAGACATATTGGTAATGTGATTTAGTAACTAATTTAGAGAATTTCAGAAGTTCATAAAATGCTAAATTTTCAAATTTTTCATGATATTTTGATGTTTTTCACAAAAAACACACAAAGTAGAGACTAAAATTTGCTACTAACATAAAGTGCCATATGTGACGAAAAAACAATCTCAGAATCGCTAGCATACGTTAAAGCATCACTGAACTATAAGCGCATAAAGTGAGACAGGTCAGATTTTGAAAAATTAGCCTGGTCATTAAGGCCAAAACAGGCTTTAGAGGCAAGAGGTTAAAGGGGCATATTTCGCTCTTAAAGGGACCAAGGTCGCTCTTAAAGGGACCGATTTTGCTCTTAAAGGGACATATTTCGCTCTAAAAGGGACATATTTTGCTCTTAAAGGGATTCATTTTGCTCTTAAAGGGGCCCAGGTAACTCTTTTAGGGGCCCAGGTCGCTCCTAAACGGACCCATTTCGCTCTTAAAGGGGCCCAGGTCGCTCTTAAAAAGGGACCCATTTTGCTCTTAAAGGGACATATTTCGCTCTTAACCCCTTAACGACATCGGGCGTAAATTTACGCCCTGATGCCGGTAAGGGAGTTCAGAGCCGGTCCCGGGTGCCGCGTGTAGCCCGGGACCGTAGGTATTAGCGGGCACGGTCCGATCGCCGTGCCCGCTAATACAGTAATCGGATGCAGCTGTCAAACATGACAGCTGCATCCGATTACCGGACGCAGCGTCATCCCTGGTGTCTAGTGGGGAGATCGCTCCTCCGGGATGTTATCCCGGAGGAGCGATCTCCGTAAATGAAGCCGGCCGGGGACCGCTCCAAGATGGCGCCGTCCCCGGCTCGGCACTCGTTTACTTCCGGCTGCAGCAGCCGGAAGTAAACGAGTGCCTATCTCATGGATCTCTGCAGCATATCTATGCTGCAGAGATCTCTATGAGAGATCAGATCACTTATACTAGAAGTCCCCCAGGGGGAATAACCCTAACCCCAGGAGGAATAACCCTAACCCCAGGGGGGAATAACCCTAACCCCAGGGGGAATAACCCTAACCCCAGGGGGGCTTCTAGTACATGTGTAAAAGTTTAAAAAAAAATGTCATTATTAGTAAAAAGCCCCCTCCCCTAATAAAAGTCTGAATCACCCCCTTTTCCCAGGTTATAAATAAAAGTAAATAAATAAATACATAAACAAACATGTTTGCTATCGCCGCGTGCGTAATCGCCCGAACTATTAATTAATCACATTCCTGATCTCGCACGGTAAATGGCGTCAGCGCAAAAAAATCCCAAAGTGCAAAATTGCGCATTTTTGGTCGCATCAAATCCAGAAAATTTGTAATAAAAAGCGATCAAAAAGTCGTATATGCGCAATCAAGGTACCGATAGAAAGAACACATCATGGCGCAAAAAATGACACCTGACACAGCCCCATAGACCAAAGGATAAAAGCGCTATAAGCCGGGGAATGGAGCGATTTTAAGTGACGTATATTTGTTGACAATGGTTTAAATTTTTTACAGGCCATCAGATACAATATAAGTTATACATGTTACATATCGTTTTAATCGTAACGACTTGAGGAACATGTATAACAAGTCAGTTTTACCCCAGGGCGAATGGCGTAAAAACACATTTCCCCCAAATAAACAAAATGCGGGTTTTTTTTCAATTTCACCACACATTGAATTTTTTTCTGGTTTCGCAGTGTACTTTATGCAAAAATTCAGCCGTCAATGCAAAGTACAATTAGTGACACAAAAAATAAGGGCTCATGTGGGTCTCTAGGTGGAAAAATGCAAGTGCTATGACCTTTTAAACACAAGGAGGAAAAACCGAAAACGCAAAAATCGAAATTTGCTCTGTCCTTAAAGGGTTAAAGGGACATATTTCGCTCTTAAAGGGACCAAGGTCGCTCTTAAAGGGACCGATTTATCTCTTAAAGGGACATATTTCGCTCTTAAAGGGACCCATTTTGCTCTTAAAGGGACACATTTAGCTCTTAAAGGGACATATTTCGCTCTTAAAGGGACCAAGGTCACTTTTAAAGGGACCGATTTATCTCTTAAAGGGACATATTTCGCTCTTAAAGGGACCCATTTTGCTCTTAAAGGGACACATTTAGCTCTTAAAGGGACACATTTAGCTCTTAAAGGGACACATTTCGCTCTTAAAGGGACCCAGGTCACTCTTAAAGGGACATATTTTGCTCTTAAAGGGACCAAGGTTGCTCTTAAAGGGACCGATTTTGCTCTTAAAGGGACATATTTTGCTCTTAAAGGGACCTATTTTGCTCTTAAAGGGACCCAGGTTGCTCTTAAAGGGACATATTTCGCTCTTAAAGAGACCCATTTTGCTCTTAAAGGGACATATTTCGCTCTTAAAGGGACATATTTCGCTCTTAAAGGGACCCATTTTGCTCTTAAAGGGACCCAGGTCGCTCTTAAAGGGACCCAGGTTGCTCTTAAAGGGACATATTTTGCTCTTACAGGGACCCAGGTTGCTCTTAAAGGGACATATTTTGCTCTTAAAGGGACCCATTTTGCTCTTAAAGGGACCCATTTCGCTCTTAAAGGGACACAGGTCGCTCTTAAAGGGACACAGGTTGCTCTTAAAGGGACCCATTTTGCCATTAAAGGAACATATTTCACTCTTAAAGGGACCAAAGTCGCTCTTAAAGGGACCGATTTTGCTCTTAAAGGGACATATTTCGCTCTTAAAGGGACATATTTCGCTCTTAAAGGGACCCATTTTGCTCTTAAAGGGACCCAGGTCGCTTTTAAAGGGACATATTTTGCTCTTAAAGGGACCCAGGTTGCTCTTAAAGGGACCCATTTTTCTCTTAAAGGGACATATTTTGCTCTTAAAGGGACCCAGGTTGCTCTTAAAGGGACCCATTTTGCTCTTAAAGGGACATATTTCGCTCTTAAAGGGACATATTTAGCTCGTAAAGGGACCAAGGTCGCTCTTAAAGGGACCGATTTTTGCTCTTAAAGGGACATATTTCTCTCTTAAAGGGACCCAGGTTGCTCTTAAAGGGACCCAGTTCGCTCTTAAAGGGACATATTTCGCTCTTATAGGGACCCAGGTCGCTCTTAAAGGGACCCAGGTTGCTCTTAAAGGGACATATTTCACTCTTAAAGAGACCCAGGTTGCTCTTTAAGAGCGAAATGGGTCTCTTTAAGAGTGAAATATTTCCTTTAAAGGGACCCAGATCACTCTTAAAGGGTCCCATTTAGCTCTTAAAGGGACCCAGGTCGCTCTTAAAGGGACATATTTCGCTCTTAAAGGGACCCATTTACCCCCTCAAGGGACCCAGGTCGCTCTTAAAGGGACCCGGGTCGCTCTTACAGGTACTTAGTTCGCTCTTAAAGGGACCCATTTAGAGCGGCTTGGGTACCGTTCCTTTAAGAGCGGCTTGGGTACCGTCCCTTTAAGAGCAGCTTGGATCCCGTACCTGCTACATGGCTGCCTCAGCTCTGCTATTTTACTGACTGACCTCTGCTACTTATAATGGTAAAGATCATTGCTCGGTTACCATGACAATCTTACTCATGTCAGGGAGACAAAATGGTTAAGGACCTTCCATATATTACATCTTCTATTGGCCAATAGTGGACATGTGACTGTGGATGGTGTGATACAATGCATGACAAGACCTTAGAGTTCCTATTGGCTGCTATATTTCAGCTATTTGCATATGTGCTGTGATTGGCTGTCAGCAGTTAGAGTGTGGCCATTATTTGCAATGGGCCATTATTTTCTATGGGAAATTTGGGGTCTTTAAATGTAAATTTCTTAAAAACGACAAATCCGATCGAAACGAAAAATAGATAACACACCACACACCGCCGAGGGCTTCGAAACGCAGTTTGAACGGAGTCTGTGCGCAAAGCGGTTCGGGCTGTATTACGCGCAGAAAAATGGCTGGAAGAAGAAGAAGAAGAAGAAGAAGAAGAAGAAGAAGAAGAATACGGATTACAATATAGGGATCAAGCACTATAACTAGACTAATACCCTAGTAATAGACCTTTGAGGAGAGATAAAAACTAATCTAGGATTTCTATATAAAGTCTAATGTGCTATAGAACCAGGTGGACGGTTATCAGTAGATGCTGGAGGACCTGAGGTCCTAGTAAATGCAAAGATCTCATAGGACAGCAGCAGGGGCGTAGCTAGGATTCACAGGGCCCCATAGCAAAAAAACTGTAAGGGGCTCCCCTCCCCTATGCACAACACAAAGCACTGGGCATATATATATATATATATATATATATATATATATACACAGTACCTCTAGTGCGCATAATTTTACTCCATTATGTGATTTTATATGTTATATCAATAAAGTGATTTGTATTGTCGAAAGATTGGTTGTGACCCTTTTTTTGTAGAATTTGATATATATAGGCTCGGTGATGTGGCCAAAAAAATAAAACCTCTTGTGGCCAGAGTCAAAATTCTGCCTGCAGCTCCAAAAATGACTGGCAGAGCAGAGAGCCAATGGCTGCTTGTTCTGTCAGTCCACTGTTTTTAACTATTAAGAGCCCATTAGGAGCTCTTATGGTTAAATGCATACATGCAGGAGCAAACTACTTTCTTAACCCCTCCCTAATGTACTGCAATGTGTAAGTGACCCAAAGTTCAGAAGAAAAGGAGATATCTGCTTTACTGCTCATTCACTGATAACCCCTGACCTCTGCAAGGAGCCCTGCACATTTTGCTACTTGACTGCTGCAAGCAGAGAACAAAGGTCAGATAGGTCAGGGGTTATCAGTGCAGTGATGCAGTGATCTCTTTGCCTTCTGCTTGTTAACCCTTTTTTTGTATGTTGCAGCATGTAAGTAAACATTTGGTCACTTACACACTGCAGTACATAAGGGGTTAAGCAGAAGGACACAAGACGCTCTTATCCCCTCCCCCCGGGCTCCCTCTGCTGCATGGGCCCCATAGCAGCTACCTACCCTGCCTCTATGGTAGCTACGCCACTGGTACACAGTCTTTCACATATTCATCCTATGTGTGAGATGGGCTTAAGCGATCTTAAAACAATCGCAATAACAATGTTTTCAAATGCTTTATCTTTACGTCTAAACGCTGATTGTTATCAAAATCAAAATTGATTGCCTCAAAATCGTTTAACGATTGATTGGCCGAATTATCGCTCCATGTAAAAGGACCATTAGGGTCCTATTGGATGAAGCGATTTTTAACAATTAAAGAGGACCTGTCACCCCCGTGCTGGGGTGACAGGCTCCCGGCCCCCGCTTGAGCACCCTATACTCACCTGATCCCGCCGGGTCCCGCTTCCTGAGCCGGTCGGGTGACTGAGATATCAGCGCCCAAAGCCCGGCGCGCGCTCTCCTCAGATGAGTCCAACGCTCATAGAGAATGACAGGCAAGTCCGACGCTCTGTCATTCTCTATGAGCGTTGGACTCATCTGAGGAGAGCGTGCGACGGGCTTGGGGCGCTGATATCTGAGTCACCCGACCGGCTCAGGAAGCGGGACCCGGCGGGATCAGGTGAGTATAGGGTGCTCAAGCGGGGGCCGGGAGCCTGTCACCCCGGCATGGGGGGTGACAGGTTCCCTTTAACTACTAACGATCGCGAACAACATTGTTTATTGTTAACCTAAAATCGTTCACCATATTACGCAGAACGATGGTTGTTAGTTACGATCATTACTACGTGTGTAAGGTTGGTGGTAATGTGTGTAAGGTCAATGGTAATGTGAATAAGGGAAATGGTAATGTGTGTAAGGGTATTGCTAATGTGTGTAAGGTCAATGGTAATGTGTGTAAGGGTAATGGTAATGTGTATAAGGGTAATGGTAATGTGTGTAAGGTGGTAATGTGTGTAAGGTCAGTGGTAATGTGTGTAAGGTCAGTGGTAATGTGTGTAAGGTCAGTGGTAATGTGTGTAAGGGTAATGGTAATGTGTGTAAGGTGGTAATGTGTATAAGGGTAATGGTAATGTGTGTAAGGTGGTAATGTGTGTAAGGTTGGTGGTAATGTGTGTAAGGGAAATGGTAATGTGTGTAAGGGTAATGTGTGTAAGGGTAATGTGTGTAAGGTCAATGGTAATGTGTGTAAGGTCAATGGTAATGTGTGTAAGGTCCGTGGTAATGTGTATAAGGGTATTGGTAATGTGTGTAAGGTCAATGGTAATGTGTGTAAGGGTAATGTGTGTAAGGTCAATGGTAATGTGTGTAAGGTCAATGATAATGTGTGTAAGGTTGGTGGTAATGTGTGTAAGGTCAATGGTAATGTGTATAAGGTCAGTGGTAATGTGTATAAGGTCAGTGGTAATGTGTGTAAGGTCAATGGTAATATGTGTAAGGTCAATGGTAATGTGTGTTAGGGTATTGCTAATGTGTGTAAGGTCAATGGTAATGTGTGTAAGGTCAATGGTAATGTGTATAAGGGTAATGGTAATGTGTGTAAGGTGGTAATGTGTGTAAGGTCAGTGGTAATGTGTGTAAGGTCAGTGGTAATGTGTGTAAGGTCAGTGGTAATGTGTGTAAGGGTAATGGTAATGTGTGTAAGGTGGTAATGTGTATAAGGGTAATGGTAATGTGTGTAAGGTGGTAATGTGTGTAAGGTTGGTGGTAATGTGTGTAAGGGAAATGGTAATGTGTGTAAGGGTAATGTGTGTAAGGGTAATGTGTGTAAGGTCAATGGTAATGTGTGTAAGGTCAATGGTAATGTGTGTAAGGTCCGTGGTAATGTGTATAAGGGTATTGGTAATGTGTGTAAGGTCAATGGTAATGTGTGTAAGGGTAATGTGTGTAAGGTCAATGGTAATGTGTGTAAGGTCAATGATAATGTGTGTAAGGTTGGTGGTAATGTGTGTAAGGTCAATGGTAATGTGTATAAGGTCAGTGGTAATGTGTATAAGGTCAGTGGTAATGTGTGTAAGGTCAATGGTAATATGTGTAAGGTCAATGGTAATGTGTGTTAGGGTATTGCTAATGTGTGTAAGGTCAATGGTAATGTGTGTAAGGTCAATGGTAATGTGTGTAAGGTCAATGGTAATGTGTGTAAGGTTAATGGTAATGTGTGTAAGGTCAGTGGTAATGTGTGTAAGGGTATTGTGTGTAAGGTCAATGGTAATGTGTGTAAGGTCAATGGTAATGTGTGTAAGGGTAATGTGTGTAAGGTCAATAGTAATGTGTGTAAGGTTAATAGCTACATCAATTGTAATAGCTCTTATGTCGGGTGAACGTCTACTAGTTTGAAAACTAGAATTAGGAGACATATTTCTGACATATTTCTGATAGCAGAAGCAAAATGTCTCATCACTGTCAAGACATTTCAGAGAAGTACATAGAGGAGAGGTAAAATGCATTAGTGTTATGGGGATAGAGAAAGTCCGAATGCCAAGATGAGGTAGATGTCATAAAAAGCAACTTTTCAATAGGGAATCCTTCTGGATTTTTTAGTCTAGCAACAAGAATACCGCTTGGTCAGAATTCCAGACAAGATTTAATCCTTACCTATTGAGTAACAATGTACTTTGTATCTGGTGTCACTCCTTGTAGAATATTATTGTATATATGGTTAATCAGGCTTCATTATTGTGATGTTTTTTGTAAATAATTTGCTTCATTCCTCTATAATCTATATCTGTTCTATCTTATGTTTTAATTTTGTTAATCATGTGTTCTCTACGTGATTTTTTTACTGATCATGTGATCTTTGTTCATAAGTACATAAGTAAGAGTGTGATAGTGGTTTTTGTCAGACCAAGTTGTGAACAAGGTGTGTGCCTATGCCGAAACGCGTTTAACTGTCCTCTTATTCCTGATGATTTCATGGATTTGCATAAAACTTTTGGATAGGAAGTTTTGCCTCACTCTGTGGTGCTGGACACAATCTTTGCAGGATTCTGGCTAGGTTGGAGCACTGCCCAGTAGACTAATACGGCAAAATCGATCACTGATCACAAGGATCACAAGGATCACAGCCAAAGAAGACACTGTCAGCTGCTGGTTTGAGCGCTAAATACAGTGAAATCCAAGGTGCAATGCCCCCTGGGGAACCCCAATATGCAGAAAGGTCCACAGAGCCTCGGGGAACCTTCAGGATCTGCTATTTCTGCTTCCCATGATAATAAGCATGAAAACACAGTCTCTAGTTTCTATCATTTTATATTTTACATCTACTATTGATTAGCATATTTTGAGACAACATTATTGGTTACCCTGTAAAGTACCTAATGTTGATTGGCTGTCCACTTCTTAAGATCCGCCCTCAATCACATTTCAGTTTCCCACACTTAACCATTGGCCTGCTGTGCACATAAACTTAAAGGGGTTTTCCGAGTTCTTTTGACAATAAACTTGTCTTGCCATATAAATAATATGTGTCATTGGCTTCTATAGCCAATTCTGTCTCTTTCTCTCGTTTTCAACATGATGACGCCGACCCAGCCTTAATCTAAGTATGTGTGCGATAGGCCAGCCCAGGGTTTTTTGATCTACTGCCGGGTCAGCCGGTCTGGTGGTGTGGCAGTTGAGTGGGTCTAGGGTCATTTGGGCACTTGTCACGGTAGACTGGAGTGGTATAGAACCCACCCCAGACAGTTTGGGGCCCAGCCTGCAGGATGAGTGTAGGTGTGTATAGGTGTGTGCGCAAGAATAGGCCAACACTTAAAAGTAGAACAGTTTACTTGCACAGTTTAGTGCAATAAAACAATATTTGAGGTTACTCAGGTGCTTGTGGTTGAGGTAGCGATAAGGTGCTTGTAAGAGAAGGTTTTTTTGTAGAGGAGAGAGGGTGCCTGAAGGGCCTTGTCCAATTAGTACTGTACTCTGCCTGGAACAGTGTGAACTGAAGAAGATATAGAGAACAATCATACTCACGTATAGACTGTGTCTGACCTCCTTCTGCCCTACAGTTGCGAGTCCTGTCTTGGTAGTACGAGCCTCAACCCTAGATATCTGAGCTGAGCAGACTTCCAAGACTTCCCGGTCGTCTTGCGGTGCGCAGTCGAATACCTACACTTGAAGTAACTTTGTTCCTCTGGGGTCAGTGCCAATGGCTACTGAGGTCACTGCCCTGCACATTTAAAATCCTTCTGTAACGTCTCTCCCCTTTGTACTTTCTAGCACTGCATAGTTGCTGTGGCTTTCATACAGAGAATCTGTAGCATCTCTATTTTCTCTATCCACCGACTACCACATACGATTCTCTCTGACTAGAGACTTACTAGAGACTCCCTCCTCCAACCTCCCAACAGGAACTAACTCCTCCTCCTCCTAACTTCCTACTGGAGTCTGACCAAACCCTCCTGTGTGCAAAAAGAGAGAAGACAGTGGATAGGATAAAGACTGGAGGGACAGCACCTGCATCTGTAAGTGGACAAAACGTCACATGTGACAAAAAAACAATTAACCCATAAGTCTCCATCAGCTGTGCTTCACATAGAGAGCAGAAATGAAAAGAAGGGAGACAGGGGGCGCTTCCTCGTGTAATAAAAAGGTGGCCAGGTGGATGGGAAGGAGATCTGACAGGGATCCACTCACCTGGGTAGGTTGTGCAAATATTAGGCACAACTCTAATTGCAGCATGAAAGGAGGTACTCCGCAGCTGTACTGGGGGACGTCACCACCGACGGTGGGAGAAGCAAATGCAGATGTGTAGTCAAGCGACCACAGGACCAAGGATCAAATCCACACCAGAATACGGTCAGCGCAGGAGTATACACAATTTGCACACAGCGGTGCAGCCAGAAGTCATCCAAGAGTAAATGGCGTTATAGGTAAATGTTCTTTTATTGCAATAAAAGAACATTTACCTATTACGCCATTTACTCTTGGATGACTTCTGGCTGCACCGCTGTGTGCAAATTGTGTATACTCCTGCGCTGACCGTATTCTGGTGTGGATTTGATCCTTGGTCCTGTGGTCGCTTGACTACACATCTGCACATAGAGAGCAGAACACAGAGCAGCACCTAGTGGGGAAAACACTAACTACAGTGAATACTTCATCCCCATCTCTGTGAACCCAAGGCAGTTACCTTACTCAGGTCTAAAAGAACTTAGGGGCCCGTACCGGGTCACTACATGTGCTGTTAGTCCTTCCAAATGGCTCAGTGAGGAGGAGGTTTCTTCCTAAACACCCCACTGATTCATTTACGCCCCCCTCCCTTCCTCGCTGTGGCGCTGGTCACCTTATCCTCTGTAATCAGCCTGGATACTCAGCTGACAGGCACTCTGTGTGCAGGACAGGAGAGGTTCAGAGGTTTGGGCTGATTACACAGGATATGGGGACCAGCGCCAATATCCCCTTAAAGGTGAAGTCTGGCTATGTAAAAAAATTCAAACAGTAGGGGTAGGAGGGGGAATATAACAAACTATCCGCACTCACCTCTCCCCGTGCCTCTCCAGTGCTGGATTGCTGTTCTGGGACCCCGCCAGCTTCCGAGAACTCCTGCAGAGTTGGCGCCACGACCTGGTTGATGGACTGCCCACTTAGCCAGTCAGTGACTGAGGAGGCAGGGCCGGCGTTAGGGGGGGGCAAGCAGGGCAAATGCCCAGGGCCCCCATCCCCCAGGGGCCCCCTCCCGCAGTTCCAGTAGGAGAGCGTCCTGCAGCGTCTGGCAGTGATCCCTGGCTGCTGCTATCAGGGGTCACACAGAGGCTGCAGGACGCTGCTGGGTGTCTGCTCCGTGTGTGTGTGTGTGTGTGTGTGTGTGTGTGTGTGTGTAGCTCCCCCTCCCCCTCCCTCCAGCTCCTCTTACTGCACGTGACTTCCTCCTCTGGTGTGGAGCTGTCGGGACGATGGAGGAGAGGATGACAGCCTGCTGCATGGTACATGAGGGGGATTCACCACTACACCCAGCATGCTAGACAGAGTAAGTATACTGTATATGTAGTGTGTAATGTGTATGAATGTAGGTGTATAATGGATGACTGTAGTGTGTGTTACATGTCCTGTGCATAGTGTGTGGACTGGATGGTTTGTATCTGTATATTGTGTTTTCATGGATGTGTGAGTGTATATATATATATATATATATATATATATATATATATATATATATATATATATATATATTAGTGTGTGAGTTAGCACTGCTGACTCCCAAGTGTTGAGGTGAATAGACTGTATAGGAGCTGCAGCCATTCTCTGGCCTCATCAGTCCTATGTAAGTGCTGCCGGTGACCACTGAGGCCGCTGATTGGCTGCAGCTCCTATGTATATAAGGCAATACGGTGTATTTTATTGAGAAAAGTAATAAGGTGGTATTCAGTCCTTAGGTGGTGGTCACTGTATGCTGGTAATATTGGTCTGTATATAGTGTATATATAGTCATTACTGCCATAGATTGACTGCCACATAATGACACTATATACAGACCAATATTACCGCCATACAGTGACCACCACATAATGACTATATACACTATATACAGACCAATAGTACAGCCATAGACTGACCACTGTATAATGACTCTATATACACTATATGCAGACCAATAGTACATCCATACAGTGACAACCACATAATGACTATACACACTATATACAGACCAATAGTACAGCCATAGAGTGATCGCCACATAATATTGGTCTGGATACAGAGTCATTATGCAGTGGTCAATCTATGGCAGTAATATTGGTCTGTATATAGTGTATATAGAGTTATGTGGCGGTCACTCTATGGCGGTAATATTGGTCTGTATAAAGTGTCATTATGCAGTGGTCACTCTTTGGCATTAATATTGTTCTGTATATAGTGTATATATATAGTCATTACTGCCATAGATTGACTACCACATAATGACACTATATACAGACCAATATTACCGCCATACAGTGACCACCACATAATGGCTCTATATATACACTATATACAGACCAAAAGTACAGCCATAGAGTGACAGCCACATAATATTGGTCTGTATACAGTGTATAAAGATTCATTCATTATACAGTGGAAAGTCTATAGCGGTAATATTGGTCTGTATATAGAGTCATGCGGTGGTCACTCTATGGCAGTAATATTGGTCTGTATATAGTGTATATAGAGTCATGCGGTGGTCACTCTATGGCAGTAATATTGGTCTGTATATAGTGTATATAGAGTCATTATGGGGCGGTCACTTTATGGTGGTAATATTGGTCTGTATATAGTGTATATATAGAGTCATTATGGGGCGGTCACTTTATGGTGGTAATATTGGTCTGTATATAGTGTATATAGAGTCATTATGGGGCGGTCACTTTATGGTGGTAATATTGGCCTATATATAGTAAAGTTTTCTTCAATAACGGTATGGAGGTAATATTTGGTCCTGATTATAGTGATTTTTTTATTTTATTTTTTTAAAGCAATTCATATAAATAGTTCTTGTGTTTACACCACTAGCGGCAGTCCTGGCATGTAGCGGCAGTCCCAGAATGTAGCGGCAGTCCCAGAATGTAGTGGCAGTCCTGGCATTTAGGGGCAGTCCTGACATGTAGCGACAGTCCCAGAATGTAGGGGCAGTCCTGACATGTAGTGGCAGTCCCGGCATGTAGCGGCAGTCCCGGCATGTAGCGGCAGTCCTGACATGTAGGGGCAGTCCCGGCATGTAGCGGCAGTCCCAGAATGTATGGGCAGTCCTGACATGTAGGGGCAGTCCCGGCATGTAGCGGCAGTCCTGGCATATAGTGGCAGTCCCGGCATGTAGCGGCAGTCCCGGCATGTAGCGGCAGTCCCAGAATGTATGGGCAGTCCTGACATGTAGGGGCAGTCCTGGCATATAGTGGCAGTCCTGACATGTAGGGGCAGTCCTGGCATATAGCGACAGTCCCGGCATGTAACCATCTGAACTGAGTAAGGGGCCTAATACATGGAGCGAAAATAGTCCGAATCAGGACGCTATCGCTCTGTGAGGACACTGGGGAACATGATCAGGTAGTATATATCACAGACAAGGCCTGAGGACACCGGGGAACGTGATCAGGTAGTATATATCTTTATTGTTTACTTTATACAGCAAGGATTGCACACACATCACTAATGATATACTGTATATATACACATAGGGGGAGATTTATCAAACATGGTGTAAAGTGAAACTGGCTCCGTTGCCCCTAGCAACCAATCAGATTCCACCATTCATTACTCACATTCCAAGATGGTGGAATCTGATTGGTTGCTAGGGGCAACTGAGCCAATTCTTCTTTACACCAGTTTGATAAATCTCCTCCATAGCTTTTGCTGCATCATAAAAGAGCCATGTAGTAGGCTCTCTAAGCGAGCTCCATTCTACCCGATTGGCGCTCACTTCTGCAGAATATCAGGCCGTGTAATGCGGCCTTAAAAGTGGCCGTACACTTCCAATAACTGCTGGCTGAACAATCCTTCAGCTGACAATTATCTGTCCCACCCGGTCCCGTCCTCCCCATACACAGAAATTTGGCACATCTGAGTGGTCATGTGTTCTCTATGAGAGGGGAAAGCCATAGCCATACAGATCTGATGGCGGCTTATCTCTCTGAGAACAAAGAGGTTGGGCGTTGATTTTCCATCAAGCTTGACCCCCTATGTCCACTGATATCATCTGTCAGAGGACTGTCCAGAGAGCCCCATACACCTTACGCTAATGGCCAAACCCACCAGGAGCAACAGGTACCACCAACAAAAGAGTAACATGTATGGGGACCTTAAATTGTTGCTAAAATATTTCAGCATTTGGGGCCCCACCTTCAACTTTGCCCAGGGCCACATCTAGTCTAAAACCGGCCCTGTGAGGAGGGACAGTCCTGTCATCACTGATTGGCTGAGTGTGAAGTTCATCTGCCGAGATTGCATTTTGCCCCGGGCTGTGACGTCATCAGAACTCAGGGGATAGTCTCCATACTTTAACACCATGTTTATTTTCATTGCATTGTGACGTGCTAATTACACTTGATTGTTTACGTTATATGTAAAAAAAAAAAAAACTATTTTGAGACAATTTGTGTCTGGAAGAAGTCCTCACGATGGCCCAGGTGGAATGAAGAAGGAAAGGAAAAGTAAACGACTGATCTAAGATGTCCCCTGTAATCCACTCAGAAAAGACGCCCCCTCTAATCCCTGGATGTAACTGCACTGTAATCACTTAAATTGTGTGCAGAGCTCATCTAGAGCTAGACCTACCTCTACATGATCACTGTGCGGGTAACACTATGGTGGTAATATGCATAGTGACAATATTTGCTCTTTATATACATGTGTTATTTGGTAGCTGTATGGATGTTGTATTTACAGGAGAACTAAAATATGTCAGGAAGGTATGGGGGGGCTGGAAACATGATAAACAAAGTATACTTACCCATTTCTGTGCCCACTTGTGGCGCTCTCATGTCTTCCTGACAGCCACCAGCTTCCTGAAGGTCATCCAGCTGCAACGTCACGTACCTGGCTGATGGACTGCGCACTCAGCCAATCAGTGATTAGGGGAAGGACACTTCCCCAGTCACTGACTGGCTGAGCGGGCAATCCAAAAGTGGAGCCGTGTCGTTGCAGCATACCCCGATGCTGGGCAATAGATAAGTGTGGTGGCTGAGGGGTCGGCCCCAAGAGTGGTTTCCTCTGATGGGCCCAAGGAACCCCAGTCCGACATTGATCTTACATGTGTCCATATGCAACACCCCTTCACCTTTCTTTCTTCCCAGCTAAGAAAATTTCTCACCGGCTTCTCTTATTGTGTGAAAATCAAACAATTCTGGGAGAAGCTACAAAGATGATGGCCCCATGACGAGTGCAAATAAACTAATGTTCTCTGTACACAATGTGACGAACAACAGGCTGATAATAATAGAAATGAGAATATTTCAATCTGCAAGTTAAAGAGCAGGAGGTAGAAAGTAAACATGATAAACATTAACATATCGGGACACACAGGGAGGAGGCCACATGATGGAGAAGGAGGAGGAGGACACCAGAGACCCTCACCATGACTGGTGAAGATTCCCACACTCTCTATATCTGGATCATATAAGAGTCTTAGTCTCCTCAGTGTCCTTCAGTCTTCTCCCCAGCGACCTGCAGTCTTCTCCTCAGCGATATCCACATTGAGATCCACAATGACAGACACAGGTAACCGTTCTCCACTGACCCCATGGATTCTTCTTCTTCTGTTTTATGTTTTCCATACTTCTCCATCACCTTTGTCTCCTATTTTATCGGCTTTTATATCTTTCTTTTCTACTGACTTTCTTTATTAGTATAAGTTTTATGGCATCTCCCAGTGTAGTCACTTTTTATTAGAGGAGTTTGGGCATATGTTTGCTATTCTGGGGAAATCCTTCAAGGGAATGTAGCACAGATTTATTTTTATTTTTATTTTTTGTTTTTAATGATTAGAGACAGATGTATAAAGGGTTATAATCTGTTCCTATTTTCAACGGGGTCAACAGGGAAATTTAGTTTATTAATAATAATAGTTTAATAAGTTTAATTAGTAAATTCAGCCGGGAAGAATGGGTCGGTCTTTATTTACCACCGGCGTCCTCATACACTGGTCTTCATAAATGTCCCCCCCCTAAAGATTTTAATCTGTTTAGTCTGGAGGAAAGAAGGGAAATAGGGACATGATGGAAACCTTTATATATGTTACAGGAGGAAGAAGGGAAGGGGAGGACATGATGGAAACCTTTATATATGTTACAGGAGGAAGAAGGGAAAGGGAGGACATGATGGAAACCTTTATATATGTGTTACAGGAGGAAGAAGGGAAAGGGAGGACATGATGGAAACCTTTATATATGTTACAGGAGGAAGAAGGGAAAGGGGGGACATGATGGAAACCTTTATATATGTTACAGGAGGAAGACGGGAAAGGGAGGACATGATGGAAACCTTTATATATGTTACAGGAGGAAGACGGGAAAGGGAGGACATGATGGAAACCTTTATATATGTTACAGGAGGGAAGAAGGGAAAGGAGGACATGATGGAAACCTTTATATATGTTACAGGAGGAAGGAGGGAAAGGGAGACATGATGGAAACCTTTATATATGTTACAGGGGGAAGAAGGGAAAGGGAGGACATGATGGAAACCTTTATATATGTT
Source organism: Dendropsophus ebraccatus (assembly GCF_027789765.1). Classification (NCBI taxonomy): domain Eukaryota; kingdom Metazoa; phylum Chordata; class Amphibia; order Anura; family Hylidae; genus Dendropsophus; species Dendropsophus ebraccatus. Next base: position 5,170,571 of record NC_091460.1, on the reverse strand, counting down.
ACAGGAGGAAGACGGGAAAGGGAGGACATGATGGAAACCTTTATATATGTTACAGGAGGAAGACGGGAAAGGGAGGACATGATGGAAACCTTTATATATGTTACAGGAGGAAGACGGGAAAGGGAGGACATGATGGAAACCTTTATATATGTTACAGGAGGAAGAAGGGAAAGGAGGGACATGATGGAAACCTTTCTATATGTTACAGGAGGAAGAAGGGAAAGGGAGGACATGATGGAAACCTTTACATATGTTACAGGAGGG